>NW_027513612.1:0-67804 GCF_048772815.1 Callospermophilus lateralis
GTCTCTATGATTTGTTTCCTCTTAAAGTAGCCCTAAGCAGAGACTGTGGAAAAGCACTTTCATTAAAAGGGGTTGCCAAGCTTAGAAGAAATTACGATTTACTGAAATACCAGCAAATATTTTTTCACCCAATTTGATGATACTTGGTGGTAATGACAAGTACACAAATCCCACTTGGCTCACCGAATTTTGTTCTTCTAGGTTGAAGCGTTCGTTTACAATAGAAGTGTTCATTTTTAGGTTTCCCTCTGTTCTCTCTTATATAGATAGATGAATTTGGAACTCTAAATCCAACATGGTTTGTAGTAGCTCTTTGAAACTTGACAAAATAAAGTAGTTCTCAGTTTTGTCTTCATGGTTTGTTTCCTTTTCAAATAGCCCTAGGCACAGACTGTGGAGAAGCACTCTCATTGAGAGGGGTTGCCAAGCCTCTAAGAAATAATAAGTTTTCGAAATACTAGCAAATATTTTTTCACCCAATCTTGATGGTGCTTGGTGGTAATGATCGGTACAGAAATCCCACTTGACTCACCAAATTTGGTTCTTCTAGTTTGAAGAGTTCGTTTAAAGTAGCAGTTTATATTTTTAGGTTTCCCTCTGTTCTCTCCTATATAGATAGCTGAATTTGGAACTCTAAATCCAACATGGTTTGTACTAGCTCTTTGAAACTTGACAAAAAAAGTAGTTCTCAGTTTTGTCTCTATGATTTCTTTCCTATTCAAGTATCCCTAAGCAGAGACTCTGGAAAAGCAATTTCATTGAAAGGGGTTGCCAAGCTTCTAAGAAATAACGATTTCCGAAATACCAGCAAATACTTTTTCACCCAATCTTGATGATAAGTGGTGGTAATGACAAGTACACAATTCACAATTGGCTCACCAAATTTTGTTCTTCTCAGTTGGAGCGTTCGTTTACAGTAGCAGTTTTTATTTTTCAGTTTCACTTTCTTCTCTCCTATATATATAGATGAATTTGGAAACCTAAATCCAACATGGTTTGTAGTAGCTCCTTGAAACTTGACAAAATAAAGGAGTTCTCAGTTTTGTCTCAATGGTTTCTTTCCTCTTCAAGTAGCCCTAGGCCCAGACTGTGGAAAACCACTTTCATTGAGAGGGGTTGCAAGCTTGTAAGAAACAATGAGTTTCCTAAATACCAGCAAATATTTTTTCACCCAATCTTAATGATACTTGGTTCTCATAATCAGTACACCAATCCCACTTTGCTCACCAAATTTTGTTTTTCTAGGTTGAAGCGTTCGTCTACAGTAGCAGTTTTTATATTTAGGTTTCACTCTGTTCTCTTCTATATAGATACATGAATTTTGAATTCTAAATCCAACATGGTTTGTAGTAGCTCTTTGAAACTTGACAAAATAAAGGAGTTCTCAGTATTGTCTCTATGGTTTGTTTCCTCTTCAAGTAGCCCTAGGCACAGACTGTGGAAAAGCAATTTCATTGAAAAGGGTTTCCAAGCTTCCAAGAAATAACGATTTTCCGAAATACCAGCAAATATTTTTTCACCCAATCTGGATGATACTTGGTGGTAATGATCGGTACAGAAATCCCACTTGACTCACCAAATTTTGTTCTTCTAGGTTGAAGCGTTCGTTTACAGTAGCAGTTTATATTTTTAGGTTTCCCTCTGTTCTTTCCTATATAGAAAGATGAATTTGGAACTCTAAATCCAACATGGTTTGAATTAGCTCTTTGAAACTTGACAAAATAAAGGAGTTCTCAGTTTTGCCTCTGTGGTTTGTTTCCTCTTCAAGTAGACCTAGGCACAGACTGTGGAAAAGCAATTTCATTGAGAGGGGTTGCCAAGTTTCTAAGAAATAACAAGATTCCGAAATACCAGCAAATATTTTTTCACCCAATCTTGATGATACTAGGTGGTAATGATCAGTACACAAATCCGACTAGGCTCACCAAATTTTGTTCTTCTAGGTTTAAGCGTTCATCTACAGTAGCAATTTTTATATTTAGGTTTCACTGTGTCCTCTCCTATATAGATAGCTGAATTTGGAACTCTAAATCCAACATGGTTTGTAGTAGCTCTTTGAAACTTGACAAAAAAAGTAGGTGTCAGTTTTGTCTCTATGATTTGTTTCCTCTTCAAGTAGCCCTAAACAGAGACAGTGGAAAAGCACTTTCATTGAAAGGGTTTGCCAAGCTTCGAAGAAATAACGAGTTTCGGAAATACCAGCAAATATTTTTTCACCCAATCTTGATGATACTTGGTGGTAATGACAAGTACACAAATCCCACTTGGCTCACGAAATTTTGTTCTTCTAGGTTGAAGCGTTCGTTTTCAGCAGCAGTTTTAATTTTTAGGTTTCACTTTGTTCTCTCCTATATAGATAGATGAATTTGGTACTCTAAATCCAACGTGGTTTGTAGTAGCTCTTTGAAACTTGACAAAATAAAGGCGTTCTCAGTTTTGTCTCTATGGTTTGTTTCTTCTTCAAGTAGCCCTAGGCACAGACTGTTGAAAAGCACTTTCATTTAGAGGGGTTGCCAAGCTTCTAAGAAAAAACGAATTTCCGAAATACCAGAAAATATTTTTCACCCAATCTTGATTATACTTGGTGGTAATGATCCGTACAACAATCCCACTTTGCTCACCAAATTTTGTTCTTCTAGGTTGAAGCGTTCGTCTACAGTAGCAGTTTTTATATTTAGGTTTCCCTCTGTTCTCTTCTATATAGATACATGAATATGGAACTCTAAATCCAACATGGTTTCTAGTAGGTCTTTGAAACTAGAAAAATAAAGGAGTTCTCCTTATTGTCTCTATGGTTTGTTTCCTCTTCAAGTAGCCCTAAGCAGAGACTGTGGAAAAGCACTTTCATTGAAAGGGGTTGCCACGCTTCCAAGAAATTACGAGTTTCCGAAATACCAGCAAATATTTTTTCACCCAAACTTGATGATACTAGGTGGTAATGACCAGGACACAAATTCCACTTTGCTCACCAAATTTTGTTCTTCTAGGTTGAAGCGTTCATTTACAGTAGCAGTTTTTATTTTTAGGTATCACTCTGTTCTCTCTTATATAGATCGAAAATTTTGGAACTCTAAATCCAACATAGTTTGTAGTAGCTCTTTGAAACTTGACAAAATAAATTAGTTCTCAGTTTTTTCTCTATGGTTTGTATCCTCTTAAAGTAGCCCTATGCACAGACTGTGGAAAAGCACTTTTATTTTTACGGGTGGCAAAGCTTCTAAGAAATAACGAGTTTCCGAAATACCAGCAAATATTTTTTCACCCAAAGTTGATGATACTTGGTGGTAATGATGGTTACACAATTCCCACTTGACTCACCAAATTTTGTTCTTCTAGTTTAAAGCGTTCGTTTACAATAGCAGTTTATATTTTTAGGTATTTCTCTGTTCTCTCCTATATAGATAGATGAATTTGGAGCTCTAAATCAAACATGGTTTTTAGTAGCTCTTTGAAACTTGCAAAAATAAAGGAGTTCTCAGTTTTGTCTCTATGATTTATTTTCTCTCCAAGTAGCCATAAACAGAGACTGTGGAAAAGCACTTTCAATAAAAGGGGTTGCCAAGCTTCCAAGAAATTACGAGTTTCCGAAATAGCAGCAAATACTTTTTCACCCAATCTTGATGATACGTGGTCGTAATGACAATTACACAAATCCCACTTAGCTCAACAAATTTTGTTCTTCTAAGTTGAAGCGTTCATTTACCGTAGCAGTTTTTATTATTAGGTTTCACTTTGTTCTCTCCTATATAGATAGATGAATTTGAAACTCTCAATCCCACATGGTTTGTAGTAGCTCTTTGAAACTTGACATATAAAGGAGTTCTCAGTTTTGTCTCTATGGTTTGTTTCCTCTTCAAGTAGCCCTAGGCACAGACTGGGAAAAGCACTTGCATTGAGAGGGTTTGCCAAACTTCTAAGAAATAAAGAGTTTCCGAAATACCAGCAAATATTTTTTCACCCAATCTTGATGATACGTGGTGGGAATGATCCGTACACAAATCCCACTTGGCTCACCAAATTTTGTTCTTCTAGGTGGAAACGTTCGTTTACAGTTGCACTTTTTATTTTTGATTTCACTCTGTTCTCTCCTATATAGATACATGAATTTTAACTGAAAATCCAACATGGTTTGTAGTACCTCTTTGAAACATGACAAAATAAAGCAGTTCTCAGTTTTGTCTCTATGGTTTGTTTCCTCTTCAAGTAGCCCTAGGCACAGACTGTGGAAAAGCACTTTCATTGAGAGGGGTGTTAAGGCTTCTAAGAAATAACGAGTTTCCGAAACAGCAGGAAATATTTTTTCACCCAATATTGATGATACTTGGTGGTAATGATCAGTACACAAATCCCACTTGGCTCACCAAATTTTGTTCCTCTAGGTTTAAGCGTTCGTCTACAGTAGAAGTTGTTATATTTAGGTTTCAATCTGTTCTCTATTATATAGATAGATGAATTTGGAACTGTAAATCCAACATGGTTTGTAGTAGCTCTTTGAAACTTGACAAAATAAAGGAGTTCTCAGTTTTGTCTCTATGGTTTGTTTCCTCTTCAATAGACCTAGGCACAGACTGTGGAAAAGCACTTTCATTGAGAGGGGTTGCCAAGATTCTAAGAAATAACGAGTTTCCGAAATTCCAGCAAACATTTTTTCACCCAATCTTGATGATACTTGGTGGTAATGATCACTACACAAATCCCACTTGGCTCACGAAATTTTGTTCTTCTAGGTTGAAGCGTTCGTCTACAGTAGCAGTTTATATATTTAGGTTTTTCACTGTTCTCTCCTATATAGATAGATGAATTTGGAACTCTAAATCCACCACGGTTTGTAGTACCTCTTTGAAACTTGACAAAATAAATTAGTTCTCTGTTTTGTCTCTATGGTTTGTTTCCTCTTCAAGTAGCCCTAGGCACAAACTGTGGAAAAGCACTTTCATTGAAAAGGGTTGCCAAGCTTCCAAGGAATAACGAGTTTCCGAAATACCAGAAAATATTTTTTCACCCAATCTTGATAACACTTTGTGGTATGATATGTACACAAATCCCACTTGGCTCATCAAATTTTGTTCTTTCAGGTTGAAGCGTTCGTTTACAGTAGCCGTTTTTATTTTTAGGTTTCACTTTGTTCTCTCCTATATAGATAGATGAATTTGGAACTCTAAATCCAACATGGTTTGTAGTAGCTCTTTGAAACTTGACAAAATAAAGGAGTTCTCAGTTTTGTCTCTATGGTTTGTTTGCTCTTCAATAGCCCTAGGCACAGACTGTGGAAAAGCACTTTCATTGAGAGGGGCTGCCAAGCTTCTAAGAAATAACGAGTTTCCGAAATACCAGCAAATATTTTTTCACCCAATCTTGATGATACTTGGTGGTAATGATCAGTACACAAATCCCACTTGGCTCACCAAATTTTGTTCTTCTAGGTTGAAGCTTTCGTCTACAATAGCAATTTTTATATTTAGGTTTCCCTCTGTTCTCTCCTATATAGATAGATGAATTTGAAACTCTAAATCCAACATGGTTTGTAGTAGCTCCTTGAAACGTGACAAAATAACGGAGTTCTCAGTTTTGTCTCCATGGTTTGTTTCCTCTTCAAGTAGCCCTAGGCACAGACTGTGGAAAAGCACTTTCTTTGAGAGGGGTGGCCAACCTTCTAATAAATAACGAGTTTCCGAAATACCAGCAAATATTTTTTCACCCAATCTTGATGATACTTGGCGGTAAGGATCAGTACACAAATCCCACTTGGCTCACAAAATTTTGTTCTTCTAGGTTGAAGCGTTCGTCTACAGTAGCTGTTTTTGTATTTATGTTTTTCTCTGTTCTTTCCTATATAGATAGATGAATTTGGAACTCTAAATCCATCATGGTTTGTAGTAGCTCTTTGAAACTTGACAAAAAAAAGTAGTTATCAGTTTTGTCTCTATGATTTATTTCCTCTTCAAGTAGCCCTAGGCACAGATTGTGGAAAAGCAATTTCATTGAGAGGGGTTGCCAAAATTCTAAGAAATAACGATTTTCCGAAATACCAGCAAATATTTTTTCACCCAATCTTGATGATACTTGCTGGTAATGATCAGTAGAGAAATCCCACTAGGCTCACCAAATTTTCTTCTTGTAGGTTGAAGCGTTCGTCTACATATCAGTATTTATATTTAGGTTTTTTTCTGTTCTCTCCTATATAGATAGATGAATTTGGAACTCTAAATCCAACATGGTTTGTAGTAGCTCTTTGAAACTTGACAAAAGAACGTAGTTCGCAATTTTGTCTCTATGGTTTGTTTCCTCTTCAAGTATCCCTAAGCAGAGACTCTGGAATAGGACTTTCATTGAAAGGGGTGGCCAAGCTTCCTAGAAATTAAGAGTTTCCGAAATACCAGCAAATATTTTTTCACCCAATCTTGATGATACGTGGTGGTAATGACAAGTACACAAATCCCACTTGGCTCACCAAATTTTGTTCTAGGTTTAAGCGTTCGTTTACAGTAGCAGTTTTATTTTTAGGTTTCACTCTGTTCTCTCCTATATAGATAGTGGAATTTGGAACTCTAAATCCAACATGTTTTGTAGTAGCTCTTTGAAACTTGACAAAATAAAGGAGTTCTCGGTTTTGTTGCTATGGTTTGTTTTCTCTTCAAGTAGCCCTAGGCACAGACTGTGGAAAAGCACTTTCATTGAGAGGGGTTGCCAAGCTTCTAAGAAATAACGAATTTCCGAAATACCATCAAATATTTTTTCACCCAAACTTGATGATACTTGGTGGTAATGATCAGTACACAAATCCCACTTGGCTCACCAAATTTTGTTCTTCTAGTTAAAGCGTTCGTCTACAGTAGCAGTTTTTATATTTAGGTTTCACACTGTTCTCTCCTATATAGATAGATGAATTTGGAACTCTAAATCCAACATGGTTTGTAGTTACTCTTTGAAACGTGACAAAATAAAGGAGTTATCAGTTTTGTCTCTATGGGTTGTTTCCTCTTCAAGTAGCCCTAGGCACAGACTGTGGAAAAGCACTTACATTGAGAGGGGTTGCAAAGCTTTTAAAAAATAACGAGTTTCCGAAATACCAGCAAATATTTTTTCACCCAATCTTTATGATAATGGGGGGTAATGATCAGGAAACAAATCCCACTTGGCTCACCAAGTTCTGTTCTTCGAGGTTTAAGCGTTCGTCTACAGTAGCAGTTTTTATATTAAGGTCTCACTCTGTTCTCTCCTATATAGATAGATGAATTTGGAACTCTAAATCCAACATGGTTTGTAGTAGCTCTTTGAAACTTCGCAAAATAAAGTAGTTCTCAGTTTTGTCTCTATGGTTTGTTTCCTTTTCAAGTAGCCCTAAGCAGACACTGTGGAAAAGCACTTTCATTGAAAGGGGTTGCCAAGCTTCCAAGAAATTACGAGTTTCTTAAATACCAGCAAATATTTTTTCACCCAATCTTGATGATACGTAGTGGTAATGACAAGTACACAAATCCCACTTGGTTCACCAAATTTTGCTCTTCTAGGTTAAAGCGTTCGGTTACAGTAGCAGTTTTTATTTTTAGGTTTCACTCTGTTCTCTATTATATAGATAGATGAATTTGGAACTCTAATCCAACATGTTTTGTAGTAGCTCTTTGAAACTTGACAAAATAAAGTAGTTCTCAGTTTTGTCTCTATGATTTTTTTCCCCTTCAAGAATCCCCAGGCACAGACTGTGGAAAAGCACTTTCATTGAGAGGGGTTGCCAACTTCTAAGAAATAAAGATTTTCCGAAATACCAGCAAATATTTTTTCACCCAATCTTGATAATACTTGTTGGTAATGATCAGGACATAAATCCCACTTATCTCACCAAATTCTGTTTTTCTAGGTTTAAGCGTTCGTCTACAGTAGCAGTTTTTATATTTAGGTTTCACTCTGTTCTCTCCTATATTGATAGATGAATTTGGAACTCTAAATCCAACATCTTTTGTAGTGGCTCTTTGAAACTTGACAAAATAAAGAAGTTCTCAGTTTTGTCTCTATGGTTTGTTTCCTGTTCAAGTAGCCCTAGGCACAGATTGTGAAAAATCACTTTAATTGAGAGGGGATGCCAAGCTTCTTAGAAATAATGAGTTTCCGAAATACCAGCAAATATTTTTTCACCCAATCTTGATGATACTTGGTGGTAATGATCAGGAGACAAATCACACTTGGCTCACCATATTCTCTTCTTCTAGGTTTAAGCGTTCCTCTACAGTAGCAGTTTTTATATTTAGGTTTCACTCTGTTCTCTCCTATATTGATAGATGAATTTGGAACTCTAAATCCAACATGGTTTGTAGTAACTCTTGGAAACTTGACAAAATCAAGTAGATATCAGTTTTGACTCTATGGTTTGTTTCCTCTTCAAGTAGCCTTAGGCACAGACTGTGAAAAGCACTTTCATTGAGAGGGGTTGCCAAGCTTCTAAGAAATAACGAGTTTCCGAAATACCAGCAAATATTTTTTCACCCAATCTTTATGATAATGAGTGGTAATGATCAGGACACAATTCCCACTTGGCTCACCAAATTCTGTTCTTCGACGTTTAAGCGTTCGTCTAGAGTAGCAGTTTTTATATTTAGGTTTCACTCTGTTCTCTCCTATATAGATAGATGAATTTGGAACTCTAAATCCAACATGGTTTGTAGTAGCTCTTTGAAACTTGAAAAATAAAGTATTTCTCAGTTTTGTCTCTATGGTTTGTTTCCTCTTCAAGTAGCCCTAGGCACAGACTGTGGAAAAGCACTTTCATTGAGAGGGGTTGCCAAGCTTCTAAGAAATAAAGAGTTTCCGAAGTACCAGAAAATTTTTTTCACCCAATCTTGATGATACTTGGTGGTTATGATCAGGACACAAATCCCACTTATCTCAGCAAATTCTGTTCTTCTATGTTGAAGCGTTCGTCTAAGTAGCAGTTTTTATATTTGGGTTTTTCTCTGTTCTCTCCTATATAGATAGATGAATTTGGAACTCTAAATCCAACATGGTTTGTAGTAGCTCTTTGAATCTTGACAAAAAAAAGTAGTTCTCAGTTTTGTCTCTATGGTTTGTTTCCTCTTCAAGTAGCCCTAAGCAGACACTGGGGAAAAGCACTTTCATTGAAAGGGGTTGCCAAGCTTCCAAGAAATTACGAGTTTCCGAAATACTAGCAAATATTTTTTCACCCAATCTTGATGATACGTGGTGGTAATGACAAGTACACAAATCCCACTTAGCTCAACAAATTTTGTTCTTCTAGGTTGCAGTGTTGGTTTACAGTAGCAGTTTTTATTTTTAGGTTTCACTCTGTTCTATCCTATATAGATAAATGAATTTGGAACTCTAAATCCAACATGGTTTGTAGTAGCTCTTTGAAACTTGACAAAATAAATGACTTCTCCGTTTTGTCTCTTAAGTTTGTTTCCTATTCCAGTAGCCCTACGCACAGACTGTGGAAAAGCACTTTCATTAAGAGGGGTTGCCAAGCTTCTAAGAAATAAGTAGTTTCCGAAATACCAGCAAATATTTTTTCACAAAATCTTGATGATACTTGGTGGTAATGATCAGTACACAAATCCCACCTGGCTCACCAAATTTTGTTCTTCCAGGTTGAAGAGTTCTTCTACAGTAGCAGTTTTTATATTTAGGTTTCCCTCTGTTATCTCCTATAGAGATAGATGAATTTGGAACTCTAAATCCAACATGGTTTGTAGTAGCTCTTTGAAACTTGGCAAAAAAAGTAGTTCTCAGTTTTGTCTCTATGGTTTGTTTCCTCGTCAAGAAGCCATAAGCAGAGACTGTGGAAAGCACTTTCATTGAAAGGTGTTGCCAAGCTTCCAAGAAATTACGATTTTCCGAAATACCAGCAAAAATTTTTTCACCCAATCTTGATGATACGTGGTGGTAATGACAAGTACACAAATCCCACTTGGGTGACCAAATTTTGTTCTTCTAGTTTGAAGCGTTCGTCTACAGTTGCAGTTTTTATATTTAGGTTTCACTCTGTTCTCTTCTATATAGATAGATGAATTTGGAACTCTAAATCCAATATTTTTTGTCAAGTTTGAAACTTGACAAAATAAAGGAGTTCTCAGTTTTTTCTCTATGGTTTGTTTCCTCTTCAAGTAGCCCTAGGCACAGACTGTGGAAAAGTACTTTCATTGAGAGGGGTTGCCAAGCTTCTAAGAAATAACGAGTTTCCGAAATCCCTACAATTATTTATTCACCCAATCTTGATGATACTTGGTGGTAATTATCAGTAAACAAATCCCATTTGGCTCACCATTTTGTTCTTTTAGGTTGAAGCATTCGTCTACAGTAGCAGTTTTGATATTTAGGTTTCCCTCTGTTCTGTCCTATATAGATAGATGAATTTGGAACTCTAAATCCAACATGGTTTGTAGTCGCTCTTTGAAACTTGACAACATAAAGGAGTTATCAGTTTTGTCTCTATGGTTTGTTTCCTTTTCAAGTAGCCCTAAACAGAGACTGTGGAAAAGCACTTTCATTGATAGGGGTTGCCAAGCATCCAAGAAATTACGAGTTTCCGAAATACCAGGAAATATTTTTTCACCCAATCTGGATGATACGTGGTGGTAATGAACGGTACACAAATCCTACTTGGCTCACCAAATGTTGTTCTTCTAGGTTGAAGCGTTCGTCTACAGTAGCAGTTTTTATGTTTAGGTTTCACTCTGTTCTCTCCTATGAAGATAGATGAATTTGGAACTCTAAATCCAACATGTATTGTAGTAGCTCTTTGAAACTTGACAAAATAAACGAATTCTCAGGTTTTTTCTATAATTTGTTTCCTCTTCAAGTAGACCTAAGCAGAGACTGTGGAAAAGCACTTTTATTGAGAGGGGTTGCCATGCTTCAATGAAATTAAGAGTTTCCGAATACCAGCATATGTTTTTTCACCCAATCCTGATGATACTTGTTGGTAATGACAAGTACACAAATCCCAATTTTCTCACCAAATTTTGTTCTTCTAGGTTTAAGCGTTCGTCTACAGTAGCAGTTTTTATATTTAGGTTTCACTCTGTTCCCTCTTATATAGATAGGTGAATTTGGAACTCTAAATCCAACATGGTTTGTAGTAGCTCTTTGAAACTTGACAAAATAAAGGAGTTCTCAGTTTTTTCTCTATGGTTTGTTTCCTCTTCAAGTAGCCCTAGGCACAGAGGGTGGAAAAGCACTTTCATTGAGAGGGGTTGTCAAGCTTATAAGAAATAACGAGTTTCCGAAATACAAGCAAATATTTTTTCACCCAATCTGGATGATACTTGGTGGTAATGATCGGTACACAAATCCCACTTGGGTCACCAAATTTTATTCTTCTAGGTTGAAGCGTTCGTCTACAGTAGTCGTTTTTATATTTAGGTTTCCCTCTGTTCTCTCCTATATAGATAGATGAATTTGGAACTCTAAATCCAACATGGTTTGTAGTCGCTCTTTGAAACTTGACAAATAAATGTAGTTTTCAGTTTTGTCTCTATGGTTTGTTTCCTCTTTAAGTAGCCCTAAGCAGAGACTGTGGAAAAGCACTTTCATTAAAAGGGGTTGCCAAGCTTCCTAGAAATTACGAGTTTCCGAAATACCAGCAAATATTTTTTCAGCCAATCTTGATGATACTTGGTGGTAATGATCGGTACACAACTCCCACTTGACTCACCAAATTTTGGTCTTCTATGTTGAAGCGTTCGTTTACAGTAGCAGTTTATATTTTTAAGTTTCCCTCTGTTCTCTCCTATGTAGATAGATGAATTTGGAACTCTAAATCCAACATGGTTTTTAGTAGCTCTTTGAAACTTGACAAAATAAAGGAGTTCTCAGTTTTGTCTCAATGGTTGTTTCCTCTTCAAGTATCCCTAGGCACACTGTGGAAAAGCACTTTCATTGAAAGGGTTTGCCAAGCTTCTAAGAAATAACGAGTTTCCGAAATACCAGCAAATATTTTTTCACCCAATCTTGATGATACTTTGTGGTAATTATCAGTACACAAATCCCACTTGGCTCACCAAATTTTGTTCTTCTAGGTTGAAGGGTTCGTCTACAGTAGCAGTTTTTATGTTTAGTTTTCACTCTGATCTCTTCTACATAGATAGATGAATTTGGATCTTTAAATCCAACATGGTTTGTAGTAGCTTTTTGAAACTTGACAAAATAAAGGAGTTCTCAGGTTTGTCTCTATAATTTGTTTCCTCTTCACGTAGCCCTAAGCAGAGACTGTGTATAAGCACTTTAATTGAAAGGGGTTGCCAACTTCCAAGAAATTACGACTTTCCGAAATACCAGCATATATTCTTTCACCCAATCTTGATGATACTTGATGGTAATTAGAAGTACACAAATCCCACTTGGCTCACCAAATTTTGTTCTTCTAGTTTTAAGCGTTCTTCTACAGTAGCAGTTTTTATATTTAGGTTTCACTCTGTTCTCTCCTATATAGATAGATGAATTTGGAACTCTAAATCCAACATGGTTTGTATTAGTTCTTTGAAACTTGACAAAATAAAGTAGTTCTCAGTTTTGTCTCTATGGTTTGTTTCCTCTTCAAGTAGCCCTAAGCAGAGACTGTGGAAATGCACTTTCATTGAAAGGGGTTGCCAAGCTTCCAAGAATTACGAGTTTCCGAAACACCAGCAAATATTTTTTCACCCAATCTGGATGATACTTGGTGGTAATGATTGGTACACAAATCCCACTTGGCTCACCAAATTTTGTTTTTCTAGGTGGAAGCATTCGTTTACAGGTTCAGTTTTTATTCTTGGTTTCACTCTGTTCTCTCCTATATAGAGAGGTGAATTTGGAACTCTAAATCCAACACGGTTTGTAGTAGTTCTTTGAAACTTGACAAAATAAAGGAGTTCTCAGTTTTTTCTCTATGGTTTGTTTCCTCTTCAAGTAGCCCTAGGCACAGAGGGTGGAAAAGCACTTTCATTGAGAGGGGTTGTCAAGCTTCTAAGAAATAAGGAGTTTCCGAAATACCAGCAAATATTTTTTCACCCAATCTTGATGATACTTGTTGGTAATGATTGGTACACAAATCCCACTTGGCTCACCAAATTTTGTTCTTCTAGGTTGAAGCGTTCGTCTACAGTAGTCGTTTTTATATTTAGGTTTCCCTCTGTTCTCTCCTATATAGATAGATGAATTTGGAACTCTAAATCCAACATGGTTTGTAGTCGCTCTTTGAAACTTGACAAAAAAAAAAGTAATTTTCAGTTTTGTCTCTATGGTTTGTTTCCTCCTTAAGTAGCCCTAAGCAGAGACTGTGTATAAGCACTTTAATTGAAAGGGGTTGCAAACTTCCAAGAAATTACGAGTTTCCGAAATACCAGCATATATTCTTTCACCCAAACTTGATGATACTTGGTGATAATTAGAAGTACACAAATCCCACTTGGCTCACCAAATTTTGTTCTTGTAGGTTTAAGCGTTCTTCTACAGTAGCAGTTTTTATATTTAGGTTTCACTCTGTTCTCTCCTATATAGATAGATGAATTTGGAACTCTAAATCCAACATGGTTTGTAGTAGTTTTTTGAGACTTGACAAAATAAAGTAGTTCTCAGTTTTGTCTCTATGGTTTGTTTCCTCTTCAAGTAGCCTTAAGCAGAGACTGTGGAAATGCACTTTCATTGAAAGGGGTTGCCAAGCTTCCAAGAAATTACGAGTTTCCGAAATACCAGCAAATATTTTTTTACCCAATCTTGATGATACTTGGTGTTAATGATCAGGACACAAATCCCACTTGGCTCACCAAATTCTGTTCTTCCAGGTTGAAGCGTTCGTCTACCGTAGAAGTTTTTATATTTAGGTTTCCCTCTGCTCTCCTATATAGGTACATGAATTTGGAACTCTAAATCCGACATGGTTTGTAGTAGCTCTTAGAAACTTGACAAAAAAAGTAGTTCTCAGTTTTGTCTCTATGGTTTTTTTTTTCTTCAAGTAGCCCTAAGCAGAGAGTGTGGAAAAGCACTTTCATTAAAAGGGGTTGCCAAGCTACCAAGAAATTACGAGTTTCCGAAATACCAGCAAATATTTTTTCACCCAATCTTGATGATACTTGGAGGTAATGATCGGTACACAAATCCCACTTTACTCACCAAATTTTGTTTTCTAGGTTGAAGCGTTCGTTTACAGTAACAGTTTTTATTTTTAGGTTTCCCTCTGTTCTCTACTATATAGATAGATGAATTTGGAACTCTAAATCCAACATGGTTTGTAGAAGCTCTTTGAAACTTGACAAAATAAAGGAGTTCTCACTTTTGTCTCTATGGTTTGTTTCCTATTCAAGTCGCCCTAGGCACAGACTGTGGAAAAGCCCTTTCATTGAGAGAGGTTTCCAAGCTTCTAAAAAATAACGAGTTTCCGAAATACCAGCAAATATTTTTCCACCCAAACTTGATGATACGTGGTGGTAATGATCAGTACACAAATGCCACTTGGCTCACCAAATTGTGTTCTTCTAGGTTGAAGCGTTCGTTTACAGTAGCAGTTTTTATTTTTAGGTTTCACTCTGTTCTCTGCTATATAGATAGATGAATTTGGAAGTAAATCCAACATGGTTTGTAGTAATTTTTGAAACTTGACAAAATAAAGGAGTTCTCAGTTTTGTCTCTATGGTTTCATTCCTCTTGAAGTAGCCCTAGTTACTAACTGTGGAAAAGCACTTCCGTTGAAAGGGGTTGCCAAGCTTCTAAGAAATAACGAGTTTCCGAAATACCATCATATATTTTTTCACCCAATCTTGATGATACTTCGTGGTAATGATCGGTACTCAAATCCCACTTGACTCACCAAATTTTGTTCTTCTAGGTTGAAGCATTAGTTTACAGTAGCAGTTTATATTTTTAGGTGTCCCTCTGTTCTCTCCTACATAGATAGATGAATTTGGAACTCTAAATCCAACATGGTTTGTATTACCTCTTTGAAACATGACAAAATAAAGGAGGTCTCTGTTTTTTCCGTATGGTTTGTTTCCTCTTCAAGTAGCCCTAGGCACAGACTGTGGATAAGCACTTTCATTGAGAGGGGTTGCCAAGCTTCTAAGAAATAACGAGTTTCCGAAATACCAGCAAATATTTTTTCACCCAATCTTGATGATACTTCGGGGTAATGATCAGTAGACCAATCCCACTGGGCTCACCAAATTTTGTTCTTCTAGGTTGAAGCGTTCGTCTACAGTAGCAGTTTTTATATTTAGGTTTCCCTCTGTTCTCTTCGATATAGATGGATGAATTTGGAACTCTAAATCCAACATGGTTTGTAGTAGCTCTTTGTAACTTGACAAAATAAAGGAGTTCTCAGTTTTGTCTCTATGGTTTGTTTCCTCTTCAAGTAGCCCTAGGCACAGACTGTGGAAAAGCACTTTCATTGAGAGGGGTTGCCAAGCTTCTAAGAAATAACGAGTTTCCGAAATACCAGAAAATATTTTTTCACCCAATCTTGTTGATACTTGGGGGTAATGATCAGTACACCAGTTTCATTTGGCTCACCAATTTTTGTTCTTGTAGGTTGAATCGTTCGTCGACATTAGTAGTTTTTATATTTAGGTTTCACTCTGTTTTCTTCTATATAGATAGATGAATTTGGAAATCTAAATCCAACATGGTTTGTAGTAGCTCTTTGAAACTTGACAAAATAAACGAGTTCTCAGTTTTGTGTCTATGATTTGATTCCTCTTCAAGTAGCCCTAAGCAGAGACTGTGGAAAAGCACTTTAATTGAAAGGGGTTGCCAAGCTTCCAAGAAATTACGAGTTTCCGAAATACCAGCAAATATTCTTTCACCCAATCTTGATGATACTTTGTGGTAATGACAATTACACAAATCACACTTGGCTCACCAAACTTTGTTCTTCTAGGTTGAATCTTTCGTCTACAGTAGCAGTTTTTATTTTTAGGTTTCACTCTGTTCTATCCTATATAGAGAGATGAATTTGGAACTCTAAATCCAACATGGTTCGCAGTAGCTCTCTGAAACTTGACAAAATAAAATACTTCTAAGTTTTGTCTCTATGGTTTGTTTCTTCTTCAGGTAGCCCTAGGCACAGACTGTGGAAAAGCACTTTCATTGAGAGGGGTTGCCAAGCTTCTAAGAAATAACGAGTTTCCGAAATACCAGCAAATATTTTTTCACCCAATTTGATGATACTTGGTGGTAATGATCATTACAGAAATCTTACTTCACTAACCAAATGTGTTCTTCTAGGTTGAAGCGTTCGTTTACAGTAGCAGTTTATATTTTTAGGTGTCCCTCTGTTCTCCCCTATATAGATAGATGAATTTGGAACTCTAAATCCAGCATGGTTTGTAGTAACGCTTTGAAACTTGACAAAAAAAGTAGTTCTCAGTTTTGTCTCTATGATTTGTTTCCTCTTCAATTAGCCCTAAGCAGAGACTGTGGAAAAGCACTTTCATTGAAAGGAGTTGCCAAGCTTCCAAGAAATTACGAGTTTCCGAAATACCAGCAAATACTTTGTAACCCAATCTTGACGATACGTGGTGTAATGACAAATACACAAATCCCACTTGGCTCACCAAATTTTGTTCTTCTAGGTTGAAGCGTTCCTTTACAGAAGGAGTTTTTATTTTTAGGTTTCACTCTGTTCTCTCCTATATAGATAGATGAATTTGGAACTCTAAATCCAACATGGTTTGTAGTAGCTCTTTGAAACTTCATAAAATAAAGTAGTTCTCAGTTTTGTCTCTATGTTTTGTTTCCTCTACAAGTAGCCCTAAGCAGAGACTGTGGAAATGCACTTTCATTGAAAGGGGTTGCCAAGCTTCCAAGAAATTACGAGTTTCCGAAATACCAGCAAATATTTTTTCACCCAATCTGGATGATACTTGGTGGTAATGATTGGTACACAAATCCCACTTGGCTCACCAAATTTTGTTCTTCTAGGTTGAAGCGTTCGTTTACAGTAGCAGTTTATATTTTTAGGTTTCCCTCTGTTCTCTCCTATATAGATAGATGAATTTGGAACTCTAAATCCAACATGGTTTCTAGTAGCTCTTTCAAACTTGACAAAATAAAGGAGTTCTCAGTTTTGTCTCTATGATTTGTTTCCTCTTCAAGTACTCCTAAGTGGAGTTTGTGGAAAAGCACTTTCATTGAAAGGGGTTGCCAAGCTTCAAATGAATTACGAGTTTCCGAAATACCAGCAAATATTCTTTCACCCAATCTTGATGATACGTGGTGGTAATGATCGGTACACTAATCCCACTTGGCTCACCAAATTTTGTTCTTCTGGTTTGAAGCGTTCGTCTACAGTAGTCGTTTTTATATTTAGGTCTCCCTCTGTTCTCTCCTATATAGATAGATGAATTTGGAACTCTAAATCCAACATGGTTTGTAGTAACTCTTTGAAACTTGACAAAATCAAGTAGTTCTCAGTTTTGTCTCTATGGATTGTTTCCTCTTCAAGTAGCCCTAGGCACAGACTGTGAAAAGCAGTTTCATTGAGAGGGGTTGCCAAGCTTCCAAGAAATATCGAGGTTCTGAAATATCAGCAAATATTTTTTCATCCAATCTTTATGATAATGAGTGGTAATGATCAGGACACAATTCCCACTTGGCTCACCAAATTCTGTTCTTCGAGGTTTAAGCGTTCGTCTACAGTAGCAGTTTTTATATTTAGGTTTCACTCTGTTCTCTCCCATATAGATAGATGAATTTGGAACTCTAAATCCAACATGGTTTTTAGGAGCTCTTTGAAACTTGAAAAATGAAGTAGTTCTCAGTTTTGTCTCTATGGTTTGTTTCCTCTTCAAGTAGCCCTAGGCACAGACTGTGGAAAAGCACTTTCATTGAGAGGGGTTGCCAAGCTTCTAAGAAATAAAGAGTTTCCGAAGTACCAGCAAATTTTTTTTTCACCCAGTCTTGATGATACTTGGTGGTTATGATCAGGACACAAATCCCACTTATCTCAGCAAATTCTGTTCTTCTAGGTTGAAGCGTTCGTCTAAGTAGCAGTTTTTGTATTTGGGTTTTTCTCTGTTCTCTCCTATATAGACAGATGAATTTGGAACTCTAAATCCAACATGGTTTGTAGTAGCTCTTTGAAACTTGACAAAAAACAAAGTAGTTCTCAGTTTTGTCTCTATGGTTTGTTTCCTCTTCAAGTAGCCCTAAGCAGACACTGGGGAAAAGCACTTTCATTCAAAGGGGTTGCCAAGCTTCCAAGAAATTACGAGTTTTCGAAATACCAGCAAATATTTTTTCAACCAATCTTGATGATACTTGGTGGTAATGATCAGTACAAATATTCCACTGGACTCACCAAACTGTGTTCTTCTAGGTTGAAGCTTTCGTTTACCGTAGCAGTTTATATTTTTAGGTGTCCCTCTGTTCTCTCCTATATAGATAGCTGAATTTGGAACTCTAAATCCAGCGTGGTTTGTAGTAGCGCTTTGAAACTTGACACAAAAAAGTAGTTCTCAGTTTTGTCTCTATGATTTGTTTCCTCTTCTAGTAGGCCTAAGCAGAGACTGTGGAAAAGCACTTTCATTGAAAGCAGTTGCCAAGCGTAAAAGAAATAACGAGTTTCCGAAATAAAGCAAATATTTTTTCACCCAATCTTGATGATACATGGTGGTAATGATCGGTACACAAATCCCACTTGTCTCACCAAATTTTGTTGTTCTAGGTTGAAGCGTTCGTTTACAGTAGCAGTTTTTATTTTTATTTTTCACTTTGTTCTCTCCTATATAGATAGATGAATTTGGAACTCTAAATCCAACAAGATTTGTATTAGCTCTTTGAAACTTGACAAAAAGTAGTGCTCAGTTTTGTCTCTATGATTTGTTTCCTCTTCAAGTAGCCCAGGCAGAGACTGTGGAAAACACTTCCATATAAATGGGTTGCCAAGCTTCCAAGAAATTACGTGTTTCTGAAATACCAGCAAATATTTTTTCACCCAATCTTGATGATACTTGCGGGTGATGACAAGTACACAAATCCCACTTGGCTCACCAAATTTTGTTCTTCTAGGTTGAAGCGTTCGTTTACAGTAGCAGTTTTTTTTTTTAGGTTTCACTCTGTTGTCTTTTATATACATAGAAGAATTTGGAACTCTAAACAAAACATGTTTTGTAGTAGCTCTTGAAACTTGACAAAATAAAGGAATTCTCAGTTTTGTCTCTATGGATTGTTTCCTCTTCAAGTAGCCCTATGCACAGACTGTGGAAAAGCATTTTCATTGAGAGGGGTTGCCAAGCTTCTAGAAATAACGAGTTTTCGAAATACCAGCAAATATTTTTTCACCCAATCTTGATGATACGTGGTGGTAATGATCAGTACACAAATCCCAATTGGCTCACCCCATTTTTTTCTTCTAGGTTAAAGCGTTCGTTTACAGTAGCAGTTTTTATTTTTAGGTTTCACTCTGTTCTTTTTTATATAGATAGATGAATTTAGAACTCAAATCCAACATGGATTTTAGTAGCTCTTTGAAACTTGACAAAATGAAGAAGTTCTCAGTTTTGTCTCTATGTTTTGTTTCCTCTTCAAGTAGCACTAGGCAGAGACTGTGGAAAACAACTTTCATTGAGAGGGGTTGCCAGGCTTCTAAGAAATAACGAGTTTCCGAAATACCAGCAAATATTTTTTTACCCAACCTTGATGATACTTGGTGGTAATGACAAGAACACAAATCCCACTTGGCTCAAAAAATTTTGTTGTTCTAGGTTGAAACGTTCGTTTACAGTAGCAGTTTGTATTTTTAGGTGTCCCTCTGCTCTCTCCTATATAGATAGATGAATTTGGAACTCTAAATCCAGCATGGTTTGTAGTAGCTCTTTGAAACTTGACAATATAAAGGAGTTCTCAGTTTTGTCTCTATGGTTTGTTTCCCCTTCAAGTAGCCCTAGGCACAGACTGTGGAAAAGCACTTTCATTCAGAGGTGTTGCCAAGCTTCTAAGAAATAAGGAGTTTCAGAAAAAACAAGCAAATATTTTTTCACCCAATCTTGATTATACGTGGTGGTAATGACAAGTACACAAATTTTACTTGGCTCAACAAATTTTGTTCTTCTAGGTTGAAGCTTTCGTTTACAATAGCAGTTTTTATTTTTAGGTTTCACTATGTTCTCTCCTATATGGATAGATGAATTTGGAACTCTAAATCCAACCTGGTTTGTAGTAGCTCTTTGAAACTTGACAAAATAAAGGAGTTCTCAGTTTTGTCTCTATAATTTCTTTCCTCTTCAAGTAGCCCTGGTAGAGACTGTGGAAAAGCACTTTCATTGAAAGGGGTTGCCAAGCTTCCCAGAAATTACGAGTTTCCGTAATACCAGCAAATATTTTTTCACCCAATCTGCATGATACGTGGTGGTAATGACAAGGACACAAATCCCACTTGGCTCACCAAATATTGTTCCTCTAGGTTGAAGCGTTCATTTACTGCAGCAGTTTTTATTTTTAGGTTTTCCTCTGTTCTCTCCTATATAGACAGATGAATTTAGAACTCTAAATCCAACATGGTTTGTAGTAGCTTTTTGAAACTTGACAAAATAAAGGAATTCTCAGTTTTGTCTTTTTGGTTTGTTTCCCATTCAAGTAGCCCTAGGATCAGACTGTGGAAAAGCACTTTCATTGAGAGGGGTTACCAAGCTTCTAAGAAATAACGAGTTTCTGAAATACCAGCAAATATTTTTTCACCCAATCTTTATGATACGTGGTGGTAATGACAAGTACACAAATCCTACTTGGCTCAAGAAATTTTGTTCTTCTAGGTTGAAGCGTTCGTTTTCAATAGCAGTTTTTATTTTTAGGTTTCACTCTGTTCTCTCCTATATAGATAGATGAATTTGGAACTCTAAATCCAACATGGTTTCTAGTAGCTCTATGAAACTTGACACAATAAAGGAGTTCTCAGTTTTGTCTCTATGGTTTGTTTCCTCTTCAAGTAGACCTAGGCACAGACTGTGGAAAATCACTTATATTGAGAGGGGTTGCCAAGCTTCTAAGAAATAACGAGTTTCCGAAATACCAGCAAATATTTTTTCACCCAATCTTGATGATACTTGGTGGTAATGATCAGTACACGAATCCCACGTGGCTAACCAAATTTTCTTCCTCTAGTTTGACGCATTCGTCTACAGTAGCAGTTTTTATTCTTAGGTTTCACTCTGTTATCTCCTATGTAGATAGATAAATTTCGAACTCTATATCCAACATCGTTCGTAGTAGCTCTTTGAAACTTGACAAAATAAAGGAGTTCTCAGTTTTTTCTCTATAATTTGTTTCCTCTTCAAGGACCCCTAAGAAGAGACTGTGGAAAAGCACTTTCATTGATAGAGGTTGCCAAGCTTCCAAGAAATCACGAGTTTCCGAAATACCAGCAAATATTTTTTCACCCTATCTTGATGATACTTGATGGTAATGACAAGTACACAAATCCCACATGGCTCACCAAATTTTGTTCTTCTAGGTTGAAGCGTTCGTTTCAAGTAGCAGTTTTTATTTTTAGGTTTCACTCTGTTCTCTCCTATATAGATAGATGAAATTGGAACTCTAAATCCAACATGGTTTCTAGTAGCTCTTTGAAACTTGACAAAATAAAGGAGTTCTCAGTTTTGTATCTATGGTTTGTTTCCTCTTCAGATAGCCCTGGGCAGAGACTGTGGAAAAGCACTTTCATTGAGAGGGGTTGCCAAGCTTCTAAGAAATAACGAGTTTCTGAAATACCAGCAAATATTATTTCACCCAATCTTGATGATAATTGGTGGTAATGATCAGTACACAAATCCCAATTGGCTCACCAATGTTTGTTCTTCTAGGTTGAAGTGTTCGTCCACAGTAACAGTTTTTATGTTTAGGTTTCACTCTGTTAATTCCTATCTAGATAGATGAATTTGGAACTCTAAATCCAACATGTTTTGTAGTAGCTCTTTGAAACTTGACAAAATAAAAGAGTTCTCAGCTTTGTCTCTATAATTTGTGTCCTCTTCAAGTAGCCCATAGCAGAGACTTTGGAAAAGCACTTTCATTGAAATGGGTTGCCAAATTTCCAAGAAATTACGAGTTTCCGAAATACCAGCATATATTTTTTCACCCAATCTTGATGATACTTGGTTTTAATGACAAGTACACAAATCCCACTTGGCTCACCAAATTTAGTTCTTCTAGGTTGAAGCGTTCGTTGACAGTAGCAGTTTTTATTTTTAGGTTTCCCTGTGTTCTCTCCTATATAGAGAGATGACTTTGAAACTCTAAATCAACCATGGTTTGTAGTAGCTCTTTGAAACTTGAAAAAAAAACTAGTTCTCAGTTTTGTCTTTATGATTTGTTTCCTATTCAAGTAGCCCTAAGCAGAGACTGTGGAAAAGCACTTTCATTGAAAGGGGTTGCCAAGCTTCCAAGAAATTACGATTTTCCGAAATACCAGCAAATATTTTTTCACCCAATCTTGTTGATACGTGGTGGTGATGATCGGTACACAAATCCCACTTGGCTCACCAAATTTTTTCTTCTAGGTTGAAGCGTTCATTTACTGTAGCAGTTTTTATTTTTAGGTTTTCCTCTGTTCCCTCCTATATAGATAGATGAATTTGGAACTCTAAATCCAACATGGTTTGTAGTAGATCTTTGAAACTTGACAAAATAAAGGAGTTCTCAGTTTTGTCTCTATGGTTTGTTTCTCCTTCAAGTAGCCCTAGGCACAGACTGTGGAAAAGCACTTTCATTGAGAGGTGTTGCCAAGGTTCTAAGAAATAACGAGTTTCCGAAAAACCAGCAAAAATTTTTTCACCCAATCTTGATGATACGTGGGGGTAATGACAAGTACACAAATTTTACTTGGCTCAACAAATTTTGTTCTTCTAGGTTGAAGCATTCGTTTACAATATGAGTTTTTATTTTTAGGTTTCACTATGTTCTCTCCTATATAGATAGATGAATTTGGAACTCTAAATAAAACATGGTTTCTAGTAGCTCTTTGAAACTTGACAAAATAAAGCAGTTCTCAGTTTTGTCTCTATGGTTTGTTTCCTCTTCAAGTAGCCCTAGGCACAGACTGTGGAAAATCAATTTCATTGAGTGGGGTTGCCAAGCTTCTAAGAAATAACGAGTTTCCGAAATACCAGCAAATATTTTTTCTCCCAATCTTGATGATACTTGGTGGTAATGACAAGTACACAAATCCCACTTGGCTCACCAAATTTTGTTCTTCTAGGTTGAAGCGTTCGTTTAGAATAGCAGTTTTTATTTTTAGGTTACCCTCTGTTCTCTCCTATATAGATAGATGACTTTGGAACTCTAAATCAACCAAGGTTTGTAGTAGCTCTTTGAAACTTGAAAAAAAACTAGTTTTCAGTTTTGTCTTTATGATTAGATTCCTCTTCTAGTAGCCCTAAGCAGAGACTGTGGAAAAGCACTTTCATTGAAAGGGGTTGCCAAGCTTCCAAGAAATTACGAGTTTCCGAAATACCAGCAAATTTTTTTTCACCCTATCTTGTTGATACGTGGTGGTAATGATCGGTACAAAAATCCCACTTGGCTCACCAAATTTTTTTCTTCTATGTTGAACTGTTCATTTACTGTAGCAGTTTTTATTTTTAGGTTTTCCTCTGTTCTCTCCTATATAGATAGATGAATTTGGAACTCTAAATCCAACATGGTTCGTAGTAGCTCTTTGAAACTTGACAAAATAAAGGAGTTCTCAGTTTTGTCTCTATGGTTTGTTTCCTCTTCAAGTAGCCCTAGGCACATACTGTGGAAAATCAGTTTCATTGAGAGGGGTTGCCAAGCTTCTAAGAAATAACGAGTTTCCGAAATACCAGCAAATATTTTTTCACCCAGTCTTGATGATACTTGGTGGTAATGATCAGTACACAAATCCCACTTGGCTCACCAAATTTTTTTCTTCTAGGTTGAAGCGTTCGTCTAGAGTAGCAGATTTTATGTTTAGGTTTCACTCTGTTCTCTCCTATGTAGATAGATGAATTGGGAACTCTAAATCCAACATGGTTTGTAGTAGCTCTTTGAAACTTGACAAAATAAAGGAGTTCTCAGTTTTGTCTCTATAATTTCTTTCCTCTTCAAGTAGCCCTAAGGAAGACTGTGTAAAAGCACTTTCATTGACAGGGGTTGCCAAGCTAACAAGAAATTATGAGTTTCCAAAATACCAGCAAATATTTTTTCACCCAGTCTGGATGATACGTGGTGGTAATGACAAGTACACAATTCCCACTTGGCTCACCAAATTTTGATCTTCTAGGTTGAAGCGTTGTTTACAGTAGCAGTTTTTATTTTTAGGTTTCCATCTGTTCTATCCTATATAGATAGATGAATTTGGAACTCTAAATCCAACATGGTTTGTAGTAGCTCTTTGAAACTTGACAAAATAAAAGAGTTCTCAGCTTTGTCTCTATAATTTGTTTCCTCTTCAAATAGCCCAAAGCAGAGACTTTCGAAAAGCACTTTCATTGAAAGGGGTTGCCAAGCTTCCAAGAAAATACGAGTTTCCGAAATAACAACAAATATTTTTTTGCCCAATCTTGATGATACTTGGTGGTAATGACAAGTACACAAATCCCACTTGGCTCACCAAATTTTGTTCTTCTAGGTTGAAGCGTTCGTTTACAATTGCAGTTTTTATTTTTAGGATTCACTCTGTTGTCTCCTACATACATAGATGAATTTGGAACTCTAAATCCAACATGATTTCTAGTAGCTCTTTGAAACTTGACACAATAAAGGAGTTCTCAGTTTTGTCTCTATTTTTTTTTCCTCTTCAAGTAGCCCTAGGCACAGACTGTGGAAAAGCACTTTCATTGAGAGGGTTTGCCAAGCTTGTAAGAAATAACGAGTTTCCGAAATACCAGCAAATATTTTTTCACTCAATCTTGATGATACTTGGTGGTAATGATCAGTACACAAATCCCACTTGGCTAACCAAATTTTCTTCCTCTAGGTTAACGCGTTCGTCTACAGTAGCAGTTTTTATTCTTAGGTTTCACTCTGTTCTCCCCTATGTTGATAGATGAATTTGGAACTCAAAATCCAACATGGTTTGTTGTAGCTCTTTGAAACTTGACAAAATAAAGGAGTTCTCAGTTTGTTCTCTATAATTTGTTTACTCTTCAAGGAGCCCTAAGAAAGACTGTGGATAAGCACTTTCATTGAAAGAGGTTGCCAAGCTTCCAAGAAATAACGAGTTTCCGAAATACCAGCAAATATTTTATCACCCAACCTTGATGATACGTGATGGTAATGACAAGTACACAAATCCCACATGGCTCACCAAATTTTGTTCTTCTAGGTTGAAGCGTTCGTTTCAAGTAGCAGTTTTTATTTTTAGGTTTCACTCTGTTCTCTCCTGTATAGATAGATGAATTTGGAACTCTAAATCCAACATGGTTTCTAGTAGGTCTTTGAAACTTGACAAAATAAAAGAGTTCTCAGCTTTGTCTCTGTAATTTGTTTCCTCTTCAAGTAGCCCTAAGCAGAGACTGTGGAAAAGCACTTTCATTGAAAGGGGTTGCCAAGCTTCCAAGAAATAACGAGTTTCTGAAACACCAGCAAATATTTTTTCACCCAATCCTGATGATACTTGGTTGTAATGATCGGTACACAAATCCCACATGGCTCACCAAATTTTGTTCTTCTAGGTTGAAGCGTTCATCTACAGTATGAGTTTTTATGTTTAGGTTTCACTCTTTTCTTTTCTATGTAGATAGATGAATTTGGAACTCTAAATCCAACATGGTTTGTAGTAGCTCTTTGAAACTTGACAAAATAAAGGAGTTCTCAAATTTCTGTCTATGGTTTGTTTCCTCTTAAAGTAGCCCTAAGCAGAGGCTGTGGAAAAGCACTTTCATTGAAAGGGGTTGCCAAGCTTCCAAGAAATTACGAGTTTCCGAAATACCAGCAAATATTTTTTCACCCAAATCTGGATGATACCTGGTGGTAATGACAAGGACACAAATCCCACTTGGCTCATCAAATTTTGTTCTTCTAGGTTGAAGCGTTCGTCTACAGTAGTCGTTTTTATATTTAGGTTTCCCTCTGTTCACTCCTATATAGATAGATTAATTTGGAACTCTAAATCCAACATGGTTTGTAGTCGCTCTTTGAAACTTGACAAAAAAATGTAGTTCTCAGTTTTGTCTCTATGGTTTGTTTTTTCTTCAATTAGCCCTAAGCCGAGACTGTTTAAAAGCACTTTCATTGACAGGGGTTGCCAAGCTTCCAAGAAATAACGAGTTTCCGAAATACCAGCAAATATTTTTTCACCCAATCTTGATGATACTTGGTGGTAATGATCGGTACACAAATCCCACTTGACACACCAAATTTTGGTCCTCTAGGTTGAAGCGTTTGTTTACAGAAGCAGTGTATATTTTCAGGTTTCACTCTGTTCTCTCCTATATAGATAGATGAATTTGGAACACCAAATCAAACATGGTTTGTAGTCGCTCTTTGAAACTTGACAAAAATAAAAGTAGTTCTCAGTATTGTCTCTATGGTTTGTTCCTCTTCAAGTAGCCCTAAGCAGAGACTGTGGAAAAGCACTTTCATTGAAAGGGGTTGCCAAGCTTCCAAGAAATAACGAGTTTCTGAAACACCAGCAAATATTTTTTCACCCAATCTTGATGATACTTGGTGGTAATGATCGGTACACAAATCCCACTTGGCTCACCAAATTTTGTTCTTCTATGTTGAAGCGTTCATCTACAGTATCCGTTTTTATGTTTAATTTTCACTCTGTTCTCTTCTATGTAGATAGATGAATTTGGTACTATAATCCAACATGGTTTGTAGTAGCTCTTTGAAACTTGACAAAAAAGTAGTTCTCAGTTTTGTCTATATGGTTTGTTTTTTCTTCAATTCGGCCTAAGCAGAGACTGTGGAAAAGCACTTTCATTAAAAAGGGTTGCCAAGCTTCCAAGAAATAACGAGATTCCGAAATACCAGCAAATATTTTTTCACCCAATCTTGATGATACGTGGTGGTAATGACAAGTACACAAATCCCACTTGGCACACCAAATTTTGTTCTTCTAGGTGGAAGCGTTTGTTTACAGTAGCAGTTTATATTCTCAGGTTTCCCTCTGTTCTCTCCTATATAGATAGATGAATTTGGAACTCTAAATCCAACATGGTTTGTAGTAGCTCTATGAAACTTGACAAAATAAAGGAATTCTAAGTTTTATCTCTATTATTTGTTTCCTCTTAAAGTAGCCCTAAGCAGAAACTGTGGAAAAGCACTTTCATTGAAAGGGGTTGCCAAGCTTCCAAGAAATTACGAGTTTCCGAAATACCAGCAAATATTTTTTCACCCAATCTTGATGATACTTGGTGGTAATGATCAGTACACAAATCCCACTTGGCTCAGGAAATTTTGTTCTTCAAGGTTGAAGCGTTCGTCTACAGTAGTCGTTTTTATATTTAGGTTTTCCTCTGTTCTCTCCTATATAGATAGATTAATTTAGAACTCTAAATCCAACATGGTTTGTAGTAGCTCTTTGAAACTTGATAAAATAAAGGAGTTCTCAGTTTTGTCTCAATGGTTGTTTCCTCTTCATGTAGCCCTAGGCACAGACTGTGGAAAACCAGTTTCATTGAGAGGGGTTGAAAGCTTCCAAGAAATAACGAGTTTCCGAAATACCAGCAAATATTTTTTCACCCAATCTTGAAGATACTTGGTGGTAATGATCAGTACACAAATCCCACTTGGCTCACCAAATTTTGTTCTTCTAGGTTGAAGCGTTCGTCTACAGTAGCAGTTTTTAGGTTAGGTTTCACTCTGTTCTCTACTATGTAGATAGATGAATTTGTAACTCTTAATCCAACATGGTTTGTAGTACCACTTTGAAACTTGACAAAAAAAAAGTAGTTCTCAGTTTTGTCTCTATGGTTTGTTTTTTCTTCAAGTAGCCCTAAGCAGACACTGTGGAAAAGCACTTTCATTAAAAGGGGTTGACAAGCTTCCAATAAATTACGACTTCCCGAAACACCAGCAAATATTTTTTCACCCAATCTTGATGATACGTGGTCGTAATGACAAGTACCCATATCCCACTTGGCTCACCAAATTTTGTTCTTCTAGGTCGAAGCGTTCGTTTACAGTTGCAGTTTTTATTTTTGGTTTCACTCTGTTCTCTCCTATATAGATAGATGAATTTGGAACTCTAAATCCAACATGGTTTGTAGTAGCTCTTTGAAACTTGACAAAATAAAGGACTTCTCAGTTTTGTCTCTACGCTTGTTCCCTCTTCAAGTAGCCCTAGGCACAGACTGTGGAAAAGCACTTTCATTGAGAGGGGTTGGCAAGCTTCTAAGAAATA
Source organism: Callospermophilus lateralis (assembly GCF_048772815.1). Lineage (NCBI taxonomy): Eukaryota > Metazoa > Chordata > Mammalia > Rodentia > Sciuridae > Callospermophilus > Callospermophilus lateralis. The sequence continues at coordinate 28,289 of NW_027513612.1, forward strand.
ACGAGTTTCCGAAATACCAGCAAATATTTTTTCACCCAGTATTGATGATACTTGGTGGTAATGATCAGTACACAAATCCAACGTGGCTCACCAAATTTTGTTCTTCTAGGTTGAAGCGTTCGACTACAGTAGTCGTTTTTATATTTAGGTTTCCCTCTGTTCTCTCCTATATAGATAGATGAATTTGGAACTCTAAATCCAACATGGTTTGTAGTAGCTCTTTGAAACTTGACAAAATAAAGGTTTTCTCAGTTTTGTCTCTATGGTTGTTTTCTCTTCAAGTAGCCCTAGGCACAGACTGTGGAAAAGCACTTTCATTGAGAGGGGTTGCCAAGCTTCTAAGAAATAACGAGTTTCCGAAATACCAGCAAATATTTTTTCACCCAGTCTTGATGATACTTGGTGGTAATGATCAGAACACAAATCCCACTTGGCTCACCAAATTTTGTTCTTCTAGGTTGAATCGTTCGTCTACAGTAGTCGTTTTTATATTTCGGTTTCCCTCTGTTCTCTCCTATATAGATAGATGAATTTGGAACTCTAAATCCAACATGGTTTGTAGTAGCTCTTTGAAACTTGACAAAATAAAGGACTTCTCAGTTTTGTCTCTAAGGTTGTTTCCTCTTCAAGTAGCCCTAGGCACAGACTGTGGAAAAGCACTTTCATTGAGAGGGGTTGCCAAGCTTCTAAGAAATAACGAGTTTCTGAAATACCAGCAAATATTTTTTCACCCAGTCTTGATGATACTTGGTGGTAATGATCAGTACACAAATCCCACTTGGCTCACCAATTTTTGTTCTTCTAGGTTGAAGCGTTCGTCTACAGTAGTCGTTTTTATATTTAAGTTTCCCTCTGTTCTCCTCTATATACATAGATGAATTTGGAACTCTAAATCCAACATGGTTTATAGTCGCTCTTTGAAACTTGACAAAAAAAATTACTTCTCAGTTTTGTCTCTGTGGTTTGTTTCCTCCAAAAGTAGCCCTAAGCAGAGACTGTGAAAAAGTACTTTCATTGAAAGGGGTTGCCAAGCTTCCAAAAAATAACGATTTCCCGAAATACCCGCAAATATTTTTTCACCCAATCTTGATTATACTTGGTTGTAATGATCGGAACACAAATCTCACTTGACTCACCAAGTTTTGTTCTTCTAGATTGAAGCGTTCTTTTACAGTAGCAGTTTTTATTTTTAGGTTTCCCTCTGTTCTCTCCTATATAGATAGATGAATTTGGAACTCTAAATCCAACATGGTTTGTAGTAGCTCTGTGAAACTTGACAAAATAAAGGAGTTCTCACTTTTGTCTCTACGGTTTGTTACCTATTCAAGTAGCCCTAGGCACAGACTGTGGAAAAGCAATCTCATTGAGAGGGTTTGCCAAGCTTCTAAGAAATAACGAGTTTCCGAAATACCAGCAAATATTTTTTCACCCAATCTTGATCATACTTGGTGGTAATGATCAGTCCACAAATCCCAATTGGCTCACCAAATTTTGTTCTTCTAGGTTGAAGCGTTCGTCTACAGTAGTCGTTTTTATATTTAGGTTTCCCTCTGTTCTCTCCTATGTAGATAGATGAATTTGGAACTCTAAGTCCAACGTGGTTTGTAGTCGCTCTTTGAAGCTTGACAAAATAAAGGACTTCTCAGTTTTGTCTCTATGGTTTGTTTTTTCTTCAAGCAGTCCTAAGCAGTGACTGTGGAAAAGCACTTTAATTGAGAGGGGTTGCCAAGCTTCTAAGAAATAACGAGTTTCCGAAATACCAGCAAATATTTTTTCACCCAGTCTTGATGATACTTGCTGGTAATGATCAGTACACAAATCCCACTTGGCTCACCAAATTTTGTTCATCTAGGTTGAAGCGTTCGTCTACAGTAGTCGTTTTTATATTTAGGTTTCCCTCTGTTCTCTCCTATATAGATAGATGATTTTGGAACTCTAAATCCAACATGGTTTGTAGTAGCTCTTTGAAACTTGACAAAATAAAGGAATTCTAAGTTTTGTCACTATTATTAGTTTCCTCTTCAAGTAGCCCTAAGCAGAAACTGTGGAAAAGCAATTTCATTGAAAGGGGTTGCCAAGCTTCCAAGAAATTACGAGTTTCTGAAATACCAGAAAATATTTTTTCACCCAATCTTGATGATACATGGTGGTAATTATCGGTACACAAATCCCACTTGGCTCACCAAATTGTGTTCTTCTAGGTTGAAGCGTTCGTTTACAGTAGCAGTTTTTATTTTTAGGTTTCCTTCTGTTCTCTCCTATATAGATAGATGAATTTGGAACTCTAAATCCAACATGGTTTGTAGTAGCTCTTTGAAACTTGACAAAATAAAGGAGTTCTCACTTTTGTCGCTATGGTTTGCTTCCTCTTCAAGTAGCCCTAGGCACAGACTGTGGGAAAGCACTTTCATTGAGAGGAGTTGCAAAGCTTCCAAGAAATAACGAGTTTCCAAAACACCAGCAAATATTTTTTCACCCAATCTTGATGATACGTGGTGGAAATGATCGGTACACAAATCCCACTTGACTCACCAAATTTTGTTCTTCTAGGTTGAAGCGTTCTTTTACAGTAGCAGTTTATATTTTTAGGTGTCCCTCTGTTCTCTACTACATAGATAGATGAATTTGGAACTCTAAATCCAACATGGTTAGTAGTAGCTTTTTGAAACTTGACAAAATAAAGGAGTTCTCAGTTTTGTCTCTATGGTTTGTTTCCTCTTCAAGTAATCCTAGGAACAGACTGTGGAAAAGCACTTTCATTGAGAGGGGTTGCCAAGCTTCTAAGAAATAAGGAGTTTCCGAAATACCAGCAAATATTTTTTCACCCAATCGTGATGATACTTGGTGTTAATGATCAGTACACAAATCCCACTTGGCTCACCAAATTTTGCTCTTCTGGTTTGAAGCATTCGTCTACAGTAGCAGTTTATATATTTAGGTTTCCCTCTCTTCTCTCCTATATAGATAAATGAATTTGGAAATCTAAATCCAACATGGTTTGTAGTAGCTCTTTGAAACTTGACAAAAAAAAGTAGTTCTCACTTTTGTCTCTATGGTTTGTTTCCTCTTCAAGTAGCCCTAAGCAGAGACTGTGGAAAAGCACTTTCATTGAAAGGGGTTGCCAACCTTGCAAGAAATTACGAGTTTCCGAAATACCAGCAAATATTTTTTCATCCAATCTTGATGATACGTGGTGGTAATGACAAGTACACAAATCCCACTTGGCTCACCAAATTTTGTTCTTCTAGGTTGAAGCGTTCGTTTACAGTAGCAGTTCGTCTACAGTAGCAGTATTTATATTTATATTTAGGATTTCCTCTGTTCTCTCATATAGAGAGATGAATTTAGAACTCTAAATCCAACATGGTTTGTAGTAGCTCTTTGAAACTTGACAAAATAAAGGAGTTCTCAGTTTTGTCTCTATGGTTTGTTTCCTCTTCAAGTAGCCCTAGGCACAGACTGTGGAAAAGAACTTTCATTTAGAGGGGTTGCCAAGCTTCTAAGAAATAACAATTATCCGAAATACCAACAAATACTTTTCACCCAATCTTGATGATACTTGGTGGTAATGATCAGTACACAAATCCCAATAGGCTCACCAAGTTTTGTTCTTCTATGTTGAAGCATTCGTCTGCAGTAGCAGTTTTTATACTTAGATTTCCCTCTGTTCTCTCCTATATAGATAGATGAATTTGGAACTCTAAATCCAACATGGTTTGTAGTAGCTTTTTGAAACTTGACAAAATATACCAGTTCTCAGTTTTGTCTCTATGGTTTGTTTCCTCTTCAAGTAGCCCTAGGAGAGACTGTGGAAAAGCACTTTAATTGAGAGGGGTTTCCAAGCTTCTAAGAAATAACAATTTTCCGAAATACCAGCAAATATTTTTCACCCAATCTTGAGAATACTTGGTTGAATGATTAATACACAAATCCCACTAGGCTCACCAAATTTTGTTCTTCTATGTTGAAGCCTTCGTCTACAGAGGCAGTTTTTATATTTAGGTTTCACTCTGTTCTCTCCTATATAGATAGATGAATTTGGAACTCTAAATCCAACATGGTTTGTAGTAGCTCTTTGAAACTTGACAAAATAAAGGAGTTATCAGTTTTGTCTCTATGGTTTGTTTCCTCTTCAAGAAGGTTTAGGTACAGACTGTGGAAAAGCACTTTCATTGAGAGGGGTTGCCAAGCTTCTAAAAAGTAACGAGTTTCCGAAATATCAGCAACTATTTTTTTGCCCAATCTTGATGATACTTGGCGGTAATGATCAGTAAAAAAATCCCACTTGGCTCACCAAATTTTGTTCTTCTATGTTGAAGCGTTTGTCTACAGTAGCAGTTTTTATATTTGGGTTTTCCTCTGTTCTCTCCTATATAGATAGATGAATTTGAAATTGTAAGTCCAACATGGTTTATAGTAGCTTTTTGAAACTTGACAAAATAAAGTAGTTCTCAGTTTTGTCTTTATTGTTTGTTTCCTCTTCAAGTAGCCCTAGGCACCGACTGTGGAAAAGCACTTTGATTGAGAGGGGTTGCCAAGCTTCTAAGAAATAACGAGTTTCCGAAATACCAGCAAATATTTTTTACCCAATCTTGAAGAAACGTGGTGGTAATGATCAGTACACAAATCCCACTTGGCTCACCAAATTGTGTTCTTTTAGGATGAAGCGTTCGTCTACATAGCAGTTTTTATATTTAGGTTTTCCACTGTTCTCTCCTATATACATAGATGAATTTGGTACGCTAAATCCAACATGTTTTGTAGTTGCTCTTTGAAACTTGACAAAATAAAGGAGTTCTCAGTTTTCTGTCTATGGTTTGTTTCCTCTTCTAGTAGCCCTAGGCACAGACTGTGGAGAAGAACTTTCATTGAAAAGGGTTGAGAAACTTCCAAGAAATAACGAGTTTCCGAAATACCAGCAAATATTTTTTCACCCAATCTTGATGATACTTGGCGGTATTGATCAGTAGAAAAATCCCACTTGGCTCACCAAATTTTGTTCTTCTATGTTGAAGCGTTCATCTACAGTAGCAGTTTTATATTTAGGTTTTCCTCTGTTGTCTCCTATGTAGATAGATGAATTTGGAACTCTAAATCCAACATGGTTTGTAGTAGCTCTTTGAAACTTGACAAAATAAAGTAGTTCTCAGTTTTGTCTCAATGGTTTGTTTCCTCTTCATGTAGCCCTAAGCACAGACTATGGAAATGCATTTTCATTGAAAGGGGTTGCCAAGCTTCCAAGAAATAACGAGTTTCCGAAATACCAGCAAATTTTTTTTCACCCAATCTTGATGATACGTGGTGGTAATGATCGGTACACAAATCCCACTTGGCTCACCAAATTTTGTTCTTCTAGGTTGAAGCTTTCTTCTACAGTAGCAGTTTTAATATTTAGATTTCACCGTCTTCTCTTCCATATAGATAGATGAATTTGGAACTCTAAATCCAACATGGTTTGTAGTAGCTCTTTGAAACTTGACAAAATAAAGGAGTTCTCAGTTTTGTCTCTATGGTTTGTTTCCTCTTCAAGTAACCCTATAAACAGACTGTGGAAAAGCACTTTCATTGAGAGGGGTTGCCAAGCTTCTACAAAATCACGAGTTTCCGAAATGCCAGCAAATATTTTTTCACCCAATCTTGATGATACTTGGTGGTAATAATAAGTCCACAAATCGCACTTGGCTCAACAAATTTTGTTCTTCTAGGTTTAAGCGTTCGTCTACAGTAGCAGTTTTTATATTTAGGTTTCACTCTGTTCTCTCTTATATAGATTGATGAATTTGGAACTCTAAATACAACATGGTTTGAAGTAGCTCTTAGAAACTTGACAAAATACAGGAGTTCTCAGTATTGTCTCTATGGTTTGTTTCCTCTTCAAGTAGCCCTAGGCACAGACTGTGGATTTGAACTTTCATTGAAAGGGGTTGCCAAGCTTCCAAGATATAACGAGTTTCCGAAACCCCAGCAAATATTTTTTCACCCAATCTTGATGATACTTAGTGGTAATGATCGGTACACAAATCCCACTTGACTCACCAAATTTTGTTCTTCTAGGTTGAAGCGTTCGAATACAGTTGCAGTTTATATTTTTAGGTTTCCCTCTGTTCTCTCCTATATAGATAGATGAATTTGGAACTCTGAATCCAACATGATTAGTTCTAGCTCTTTGAAACTTGACAAAAAAAGTAGTTCTCAGTTTTGTCTCTATGATTTGTTTCCTCTTCAAGTAGCCCTAAGCAGAGACTGTGGAAAAGCACTTTCATTGAAAGGGGTTGCGAAGCTTCCAAGAAATTATGATTTTCCGAAATACCAGCAAATATTTTTTCACCCAATCTTGTTGATACGTGGTGGTAATGATCGGTTCACAAATCCCACTTGGCTCACCATATTTTGTTCTTCTAGGTTGAAGCGTTCATTTACTGTAGCAGTTTTTATTTTTAGGTTTTCCTCTGTTCTCTCCTATAGAGATAGATGAATTTGGAACTCTAAATCCAATATGGTTTGTAGTAGCTTTTTGAAACTTGAAAAAAAAAGGAGTTCTCAGTTTTGTCTTTATGGTTTGTTTCCCCTTCAAGTAGCTCAAGGCACAGACTGTGGAAAAGCACTTTCATTGAGAGGAGTTGCCAAGCTTCTATAAATAACGAGTTTCCGAAATACCAGCAAATATTTTTTCATCAAATCTTGATGGTACGTGGTGGTATTGACAAGTACACAAATCCCACTTGGCTCAACAAATTTTGTTCTTCTAGGTTGAAGCGTTCGTTTACAATATCAGTTTTTATTTTTAGGTTTCACTCTGTTCTCTCCTATATAGATAGATGAATTTGGAACTCTAAATCCGACATGGTTTCTAGTAGCTCTTTGAAACTTGACACAATAAAGGAGTTCTCAGTTTTGTCTCTATGATTTGTTTCCTCTTCAAGTAGCCCTAAGAAGAGATTGTGGAAAAGCACTTTCATTGAAAGGGGTTGCCAAGCTAACAAGAAATTATGAGTTTCCGAAATACCGGCAAATATTTTTTCACCCAATCTGGATGATACGTGGTGGTAATGACAAGTACACAAATTCCTCTTCTCTCACCAAATTTTGTTCTTCTAGGTTGAAGCGTTCGTCTACAGTAGCAGTTTTTATATTTAGGTTTCACTCTGTTCTCTCTTATATAGATAGATGAATTTGGAACTCTAAATACAGCATGGTTTGTAGTAGCTCTTTGAAACATGACAGAATACAGGAGTTCTCAGTAGTGTCTCTATGGTTTGTTTCCTCTTCAAGTAGCCCTAGGCACAGACTGTGGAAATGAACTTTCATTGAAAGGGGTTGCCAAGCTTCCAAGAAATTACGATTTTCCGAAACACCAGCAAATATTTTTTCACCCAATCTTGATGATACTTTGTGGTAATGATCGGTACACAAATCCCACTTGGCTCACCCAATTTTGCTCTTCGAGGTTGAAGCTTTCACTTACAGTAGCAGTTTTTATTTTTAGGTTTCACTCTGTTCAATCCTATATAGATAGATGATTTTGAATCTCTAAATCCATCATGGTTTGTAGTAGCTCTTCGAAACTTGACAAAATAACGGAGTTCTCAGTTTTGTCTCTATGATTTGTTTCCTCTTCAAGTAGCCATAAGCAGAGAGTGTGGAAAAGCACTTTCATTTAAAGGGGTTGCCAAGCTTCTAAGAAATAACGAGTTTCCGAAATACCAGCAAATATTTTTTTACCCAATCTTTATGATAATTGGTGGTAATGACAAGTACACAAATCCCTCTTGGCTCACCAAATTTTGTTCTTCCAGGTTGAAGCTTTCATTTACAGTAGCAGTTTTTATTTTTAGGTTTCACTCTGTTCTCTCGTATATAGATAGATGAATTTGGAACTCTAAATTCAACATGGTTTGTAGTAGCTCTTTGAAACATGACTATATAAAGCAGTTCTCACTTTTGTCTCTGTGGTTTGTTTCCTCTTAAAGTAGCCCTAGGCACAGACTGTGGAAAAGCACTTTCATTAAATTGGGTTGCCAAGCTTCCAAGAAATAACAAGTTTCCGAAATAACAGCAAATATTTTTTCACCCAATCTTGATGATACTTAGTGGTAATGATCGGTACACAAATCCCACTTGACTCACCAAATTTTGTTCTTCTAGGTTGAAGCGTTCGAATACAGTAGCAGTTTATATTTTTAGCTTTCCCAGTTTTTCTCTCCTATATAGATAGATGAATTTGGAACTCTAAATCCAACATGGTTTGTACTAGCTCTTTGAAACTTGACAAAAAAAAGTAGTTCTCAGTTTTGTCTCTATGATTTGTTTCCTCTTCAAGTAGCCCTAAGCAGAGACTGTGGAAAAGCACTTTCAGTGAAAGGGGTTGCGAAGCTTCCAAGAAATTACGATTTTCCGAAATACCAGCAAATATTTTTTCACCCAATCTTGTTGATACGTGGTGGTAATGATCGGTACACAAATCCCACATGGCTCACCAAATTTTGTTCTTCTAGGTTGAAGCGTTCATTTACTGTAGCAGTTTTTATTTTTAGGTTTTCCTCTGTTCTCTCCTATATAGATAGATGAATTTGGAACTCTAAATCCAATATGGTTTGTAGTAGCTTTTTGAAACTTGACAAAAAAAAGGAGTTCTCAGTTTTGTCTTTATGGTTTGTTTCCCCTTCAAGTAGCTCTAGGCACAGACTGTGGAAAAGCACTTTCATTGAGAAGAGTTGCCAAACTTCTATAAATAACGAGTTTCCGAAATACCAGCAAATATTTTTTCACCAAATCTTGATGGTACGTGGTGGTAATGACAAGTACACAAATCCCACTTGGCTCACCAAATTTTGTTCTTCTAGGTTGAAGCGTTCATTTACTGTAGCAGTTTTTATTTTTAGGTTTTCCTCTGTTCTCTCCTATATAGATAGATGAATTTGGAACTCTAAATCCAATATGGTTTGTAGTAGCTTTTTGAAACTTGACAAAAAAAGGAGTTCTCAGTTTTGTCTTTATGGTTTGTTTCCCCTTCAAGTAGCCCTAGGCACAGACTGTTGAAAAGCACTTTCATTGAGAGGGGTTGCCAAACTTCGAAGAAATAACGAGTTTCCGAAATACCAGCAAATATTTTTTCACCCAATCTTGATGATACTTGGTGGTAATGATCGGTACAGGAATCTCACTTGGCTAACCAAATTTTCTTCCTCTAGGTTGACACGTTCGTCTACAGTAGCAGTTTCTATTCTTAGGTTTCACTCTGTTCTCTACTATGTAGATAGATGAATTTGGAACTCAAAATCCAACATGGTTTGTAGTAGCTCTTTGAAACTTGACAAAATAAAGGAGTTCTCAGTTTGTTCTCTATAATTTGTTTACTCTTCAAGGAGCCCGAAGAAGAGACAGTGGAAAAGCACTTTCATTGAAAGAGGTTGCCAAGCTTCCAAGAAATAACGAGTTTCCGAAATACCAGCAAATATTTTTTTACCCAATCTTTATGATAATTGGTGGTAATGACAAGTACACAAATCCCTCTTGGCTCACCAAATTTTGTTCTACCAGGTTGAAGCTTTCATTTACAGTAGCAGTTTTTATTTTTAGGTTTCACTCTGTTCTCTCGTATATAGATAGATGAATTTGGAACTCTAAATTCAACATGGTTTGTAGTAGCTCTTTGAAACATGACTATATAAAGCAGTTCTCACTTTTGTCTCTGTGGTTTGTTTCCTCTTAAAGTAGCCCTAGGCACAGACTGTGGAAAAGCACTTTCATTAAATCGGGTTGCCAAGCTTCCAAGAAATAACAAGTTTCCGAAATAACAGCAAATATTTTTTCACCCAATCTTGATGATACTTAGTGGTAATGATCGGTACACAAATCCCACTTGACTCACCAAATTTTGTTCTTTTAATTTGAAGCATTCGAATACAGTAGCAGTTTATATTTTTAGGTTTCCCATTGTTCTCTCCTATATAGATAGATGAATTTGGAACTCTGAATCCAACATGGTTTGTACTAGCTCTTTGAAACTTGACAAAAAAAAGTAGTTCTCAGTTTTGTCTCTATGATTTGTTTCCTCTTCAAGTAGCCCTAAGCAGAGACTGTGGAAAAGCACTTTCATTGAAAGGGGTTGCGAAGCTTCCAAGAAATTACGATTTTCCGAAATACCAGCAAATATTTTTTCACCCAATCTTGTTGATACGTGGTGGTAATGATCGGTACACAAATCCCACATGGCTCACCAAATTTTGTTCTTCTAGGTTGAAGCGTTCATTTACTGTAGCAGTTTTTATTTTTAGGTTTTCCTCTGTTCTCTCCTATATAGATAGATGAATTTGGAACTCTAAATCCAATATCGTTTGTAGTAGCTTTTTGAAACTTGACAAAAAAAAGGAGTTCTCAGTTTTGTCTTTATGGTTTGTTTCCCCTTCAAGTAGCTCTAGGCACAGACTGTGAAAAAGCACTTTCATTGAGAGGAGTTGCCAAACTTCTATAAATAACGAGTTTCCGAAATACCAGCAAATATTTTTTCACCAAATCTTGATGGTACGTGGTGGTAATGACAAGTACACAAATCCCACTTGGCTCACCAAATTTTGTTCTTCTAGGTTGAAGCGTTCATTTACTGTAGCAGTTTTTATTTTTAGGTTTTCCTCTGTTCTCTCCTATATAGATAGATGAATTTGGAACTCTAAATCCAATATGGTTTGTAGTAGCTTTTTGAAAATTGACAAAAAAAAGGAGTTCTCAGTTTTGTCTTTATGGTTTGTTTCCCCTTCAAGTAGCCCTAGGCACAGACTGTTGAAAAGCACTTTCATTGAGAGGGGTTGCCAAACTTCGAAGAAATAACGAGTTTCCGAAATACCAGCAAATATTTTTTCACCCAATCTTGATGATACTTGGTGGTAATGATCGGTACAGGAATCTCACTTGTCTAACCAAATTTTCTTCCTCTAGGTTGACACGTTCCTCTACAGTAGCAGTTTCTATTCTTAGGTTTCACTCTGTTCTCTACTATGTAGATAGATGAATTTGGAACTCAAAATCCAACATGGTTTGTAGTAGCTCTTTGAAACTTGACAAAATAAAGGAGTTCTCAGTTTGTTCTCTATAATTTGTTTACTCTTCAAGGAGCCCGAAGAAGAGACAGTGGAAAAGCACTTTCATTGAAAGAGGTTGCCAAGCTTCCAAGAAATAACGAGTTTCCGAAATACCAGCAAATATTTTATCACCCAATTTGATGATACGTGATGGTAATGACAAGTACACAAATACCACATGGCTCACCAAATTTTGTTCTTCTAGCTTGAAGCGTTTGTTTCAAGTAGCAGTTTTTATTTTTAGGTTTCACTCTGTTCTCTCCTATATAGATAGATGAATTTGGAACTCTAAATCCAACATGGTTTCTAGTAGCTCTTTGAAACTTGACAAAATAAAAGAGTTCTCAGCTTTGTACCTGTAATTTGTTTCCTCTTCAAGTAGCCCTAAGCAGAGACTTTGGAAAAGCACTTTCATTGAAAGGGGTTGCCAAGCTTCCAAGAAATTACGAGTTTCCGAAATACCAGCATATATGTTTTCACCGAATCTTGATGATACTTGGTGGTAATGACAAGTACACAAATCCCACTTGACTCACCATATTTTGTTCTTCCAGGTTGAAGCGTTCATTTACTGTAGCAGTTTTTATTTTTAGGTTTCCCTCTGTTCTCTCCTATATAGATAGATGAATTTGGAACTCTAAATCCAACATGGTTAGTAGTAGCTCTTTGAAACTTGACAAAATAAAGTAGTTCTCAGTTTTGTCTCTATGGTTTGTTTCCTCTTCAAGTAGCCCAAGGCACAGACTGTGGAAAAGCAGTTTCATTGAGAGTGGTTGCCAAGCTTCTAAGAAATAACGAGTTTCCGAAATACCAGCAAATATTTTTTCACAAAATTTTGATGATACTTGGTGGTAATGATCGGGACACAAATCCCACTTGGCTCACCAAATTCTGTTATTCTAGGTTGAAGCGTTCGTCTACAGTAGTCGTTTTTATATTTAGGTCTCCCTCTGTTCTCTCCTATATAGATAGATGAATTTGGAACTCTAAATCCAACATGGTTTGTAGTAGAAATTTGAAACTTGACAAAAAAAGTAGTTCTCGGTTTGTCTCTATAGTTTGTTTTTTCATCAAGGAGCCCTAAGCAGAGACTGTGGAAAAGCACTTTAATTAAAAGGGGTTGCCAAGCTTCCAAGAAATTACGAGTTTCCGAAATACCAGCAAATATTTTTTCACCCAATCTTGATGATACTTGGTGGTAATGATAGGTACAAAAATCCCACTTGGCTCACCAAATTTTGTTCTTCTAGGTTGTAGCGTTCTTTTACCGTAGCAGTTAATATTTTTAGGTTTCACTCTGTTCTCTCCTATATAGATAGATGAATTTGGAACTCTAAATCCAACGTGGTTTGTAGTAGCTCTTTGAAACTTGACAAAAAAAAAGTAGTTCTCAGATTTGTTTCTATGGTTTGTTTCCTCTTCAACTAGCCCTAACCAGAAACTGTGGAAAAGCACTTTCATTGAAAGGGGTTGCCAAGATTCCAAGAAATTACGAGTTTCCGAAATACCAGCAAATATTTTTTCACCCAATCTTGATGATACATGGTGGTAATGATCAGTACAAAAAACCCACTTGGTCACCAAATTTTGTTCTTCTAGGTTGAAGCGTTCGTCTACAGTAGTGGTTTTTATATTTAGGTTTCCCTCTGTTCTCTCCTATATAGATAGATGAATTTGGAACTCTAAATCCAACTTGGTTTGTAGTCGCTCTTTGAAACTTGACAAAATAAAGGAGTTCCCAGTTTTGTCTCTATGGTTCGTTTCCTCTTCAAGTAGCCCTAAGCAGAGACTGTGGAAAAGCAGTTTAATTGAAAGGGGTTGCCAAGGTTCCAACAAATATCGAGTTTCCGAAATACCAGCAAATATTTTTTCACCCAAACTTGATGATACTTGGTGGTAATGATGGGTACACGAATCCCACTTGACTCACCAAATTTTGTTCTTCTAGGTTGAAGCGTTCTTTTACAGTAGCAGTTTATATTTTTAGGTTTCACTCTGTTCTCTCCTATATAGATAGATGAATTTGGAACTCTAAATCCCACATGGTTTGTAGTAGATCTTTGAACCTTGACAAAATACAGGAGTTCTCAGTTTTGTCTCTATGGTTCGTTTCCTCTTCAAGTAGCCCTAGGCACAGTGTTTGGAAAAGCACTTTCATTAAGAGGGGTTGCAAAGCTTCTAAGAAATAATGAGTTTCTGAAATACCAGCAGATATTTTTTCACCGAATCTTGATGATACTTGGTGGTAATGATCAGTACACAAATCCCACTTGGCTCACCAAATTTTGTTCTTCTAGGTTGACGCGTTCGTCTACAGTAGGCGATTTTATATTTAGGTTTCCCTCTTTTCTCTCCTATATAGATAGATGAATTTGGAACTCTAAATCCAACATGGTTTGTAGTATCTCTTTGAAACTTGACAAAATAAAGGACTTCTCAGTTTTGTCTCTATGGTTGTTTCCTCTTCAAGTAGCCCTAGGCACAGACTGTGGAAAAGCACTTTCATTGAGAGGGGTTGCCCAGCTTCTAAGAAATAACGAGTTTCCGAAATACCAGCAAATATTTTTTCACCCAGTCTTGATGATACTTGGTGGTAATGATCAGTACACAAATCCCACTTGGCTCACCAAATTTTGTTCTTCTAGGTTGAAGTGTTCGTCTACAGCAGCAGTTTTTATGTTTAAGTTTCACTCTGTTCTCTCCTATGTAGATAGATGAATTTGGAACTCTAAATCCAACAAGGTTTGTAGTAGCTCTTTGAAACTTGACATAATAAAGGAGTTCTCAGGTTTGTCTCTATAATTTGTTTCCTCTTCACGTAGCCCTAAGCAGAGACTGTGGAAATGCACTTTCATTGAAAGGGGTTGCCAAGCTTCCAAGAAATTACGAGTTTCCGAAATACCAGCAAATATTTTTTCACCCAATCTGGATGATACGTGGTCGTAATGACAAGAACACAAATCCCACTTTTCCCACCATATTTTGTTCTTCTAGGTTGAAGCATTCTTTTACAGTAGCAGTTTATATTTTTAGGTTTCCCTCTGTTCTCTCCTATATAGATAGATGAATTTGGAACTCTAACTCCAACATGGTTTGTAGTAGCCCTTTGAAACTTGACAAAATAAAGGAGTTCTCAGTTTTGTCTCTATGGTTGTTTCCTCTTCAAGTAGACCTAGGTACAGACTGTGGAAAAACACTTTCATTGAGAGGGGTTGTCAAGCTTCTAAGAAATAACGAGTTTCAGAAATACCAGCAAATATTTTTTCACCCAATCTTGATGATACTTGGTGGTAATGATCAGTACACAAATCCCACTTGGCTCACCAAATTTTCTTCTTCTAGGTTGAAGCGTTCGTCTACAGTATTCGTTTTTATATTTAGATTTCCCTCTGTTCTCTCCTATATAGATAGATCAATTTGGAACTCTAAATCCAACATGGATTGCAGTAGCTTTTTGAAACTTGACAAAAAAAAAGTAGATCTCAGTTTTGTCTCTACGGTTTGTTTTTTATTCAAGTAGCCCTAAGCAGAGACTGTGGAAAAGCAATTTCATTATAAGGGGTTGCCAAGCTTCCAATAAATTACTAGTTTCTGAAATACCAGCAAATATTTTTTCACCCAATCTTGATGATACATGGTCTTAATGACAGGTACAGAAATCCCACTTGGCTCACCAAATTTTGTTCTTCTAGGTGGAAGCGTTTGTTTACACTAGCAGTTTTTATTTTTGGTTTCACTCTGTTCTCTACTATATAGATTGATGAAATTGGAACTCTAAATCCAACATGGTTTGTAGTAGCTCTTTGAAACTTGACAAAATAAAGGAGTTCTAAGTTTTGTCTCTATGGTTTGTTTCCTCTTCAAGTAGCCCTAGGCACAGACTTTGGAAAAGCACATTCATTGAGATTGGTTGCCATGCTTCTAAGAAATAATGAATTTCCGAAATACCAGCAAATATTTTTTCACCCAATCTGGATGATACGTGGTCGTAATGACGAGGACACAAAACCCACTTGGCCCACCAAATTTTGTTCTTCTAGGTTGAAGCATTCGTTTACAGTAGCAGTTTATATTTTTAGGTTTCCCTCTGTTCTCTCCTATATAGATAGATGAATTTGGAACTCTAAATCCAATATGGTTTGTAGTAGCTTTTTGAAACTTGAAAAAAAAAGGAGTTCTCAGTTTTGTCTTTATGGTTTGTTTCCCCTTCAAGTAGCTCAAGGCACAGACTGTGGAAAAGCACTTTCATTGAGAGGAGTTGCCAAGCTTCTATAAATAACGAGTTTCCGAAATACCAGCAAATATTTTTTCATCAAATCTTGATGGTACGTAGTGGTAATGACAAGTACACAAATCCCACTTGGCTCAACAAATTTTGTTCTTCTAGGTTGAAGCGTTCGTTTACAATATCAGTTTTTATTTTTAGGTTTCACTCTGTTCTCTCCTATATAGATAGATGAATTTGGAACTCTAAATCCGACATGGTTTCTAGTAGCTCTTTGAAACTTGACACAATAAAGGAGTTCTCAGTTTTGTCTCTATGATTTGTTTCCTCTTCAAGTAGCCCTAAGCAGAGATTGTGGAAAAGCACTTTCATTGAAAGGGGTTGCCAAGCTAACAAGAAATTATGAGTTTCCGAAATACCGGCAAATATTTTTTCACCCAATCTGGATGATACGTGGTGGTAATGACAAGTACACAAATTCCTCTTCTCTCACCAAATTTTGTTCTTCTAGGTTGAAGCGTTCGTCTACAGTAGCAGTTTTTATATTTAGGTTTCACTCTGTTCTCTCTTATATAGATAGATGAATTTGGAACTCTAAATACAGCATGGTTTGCAGTAGCTCTTTGAAACATGACAGAATACAGGAGTTCTCAGTAGTGTCTCTATGGTTTGTTTCCTCTTCAAGTAGCCCTAGGCACAGACTGTGGAAATGAACTTTCATTGAAAGGGGTTGCCAAGCTTCCAAGAAATTACGATTTTCCGAAACACCAGCAAATATTTTTTCACCCAATCTTGATGATACTTTGTGGTAATGATCGGTACACAAATCCCACTTGGCTCACCCAATTTTGCTCTTCGAGGTTGAAGCTTTCACTTACAGTAGCAGTTTTTATTTTTAGGTTTCACTCTGTTCAATCCTATATAGATAGATGATTTTGAATCTCTAAATCCATCATGGTTTGTAGTAGCTCTTCGAAACTTGACAAAATAACGGAGTTCTCAGTTTTGTCTCTATGATTTGTTTCCTCTTCAAGTAGCCATAAGCAGAGAGTGTGGAAAAGCACTTTCATTTAAAGGGGTTGCCAAGCTTCTAAGAAATAACGAGTTTCCGAAATACCAGCAAATATTTTTTTACCCAATCTTTATGATAATTGGTGGTAATGACAAGTACACAAATCCCTCTTGGCTCACCAAATTTTGTTCTTCCAGGTTGAAGCTTTCATTTACAGTAGCAGTTTTTATTTTTAGGTTTCACTCTGTTCTCTCGTATATAGATAGATGAATTTGGAACTCTAAATTCAACATGGTTTGTAGTAGCTCTTTGAAACATGACTATATAAAGCAGTTCTCACTTTTGTCTCTGTGGTTTGTTTCCTCTTAAAGTAGCCCTAGGCACAGACTGTGGAAAAGCACTTTCATTAAATCGGGTTGCCAAGCTTCCAAGAAATAACAAGTTTCCGAAATAACAGCAAATATTTTTTCACCCAATCTTGATGATACTTAGTGGTAATGATCGGTACACAAATCCCACTTGACTCACCAAATTTTGTTCTTCTAGGTTGAAGCGTTCGAATACAGTAGCAGTTTATATTTTTAGCTTTCCCAGTTTTTCTCTCCTATATAGATAGATGAATTTGGAACTCTAAATCCAACATGGTTTGTACTAGCTCTTTGAAACTTGACAAAAAAAAGTAGTTCTCAGTTTTGTCTCTATGATTTGTTTCCTCTTCAAGTAGCCCTAAGCAGAGACTGTGGAAAAGCACTTTCAGTGAAAGGGGTTGCGAAGCTTCCAAGAAATTACGATTTTCCGAAATACCAGCAAATATTTTTTCACCCAATCTTGTTGATACGTGGTGGTAATGATCGGTACACAAATCCCACATGGCTCACCAAATTTTGTTCTTCTAGGTTGAAGCGTTCATTTACTGTAGCAGTTTTTATTTTTAGGTTTTCCTCTGTTCTCTCCTATATAGATAGATGAATTTGGAACTCTAAATCCAATATGGTTTGTAGTAGCTTTTTGAAACTTGACAAAAAAAAGGAGTTCTCAGTTTTGTCTTTATGGTTTGTTTCCCCTTCAAGTAGCTCTAGGCACAGACTGTGGAAAAGCACTTTCATTGAGAAGAGTTGCCAAACTTCTATAAATAACGAGTTTCCGAAATACCAGCAAATATTTTTTCACCAAATCTTGATGGTACGTGGTGGTAATGACAAGTACACAAATCCCACTTGGCTCACCAAATTTTGTTCTTCTAGGTTGAAGCGTTCATTTACTGTAGCAGTTTTTATTTTTAGGTTTTCCTCTGTTCTCTCCTATATAGATAGATGAATTTGGAACTCTAAATCCAATATGGTTTGTAGTAGCTTTTTGAAACTTGACAAAAAAAGGAGTTCTCAGTTTTGTCTTTATGGTTTGTTTCCCCTTCAAGTAGCCCTAGGCACAGACTGTTGAAAAGCACTTTCATTGAGAGGGGTTGCCAAACTTCGAAGAAATAACGAGTTTCCGAAATACCAGCAAATATTTTTTCACCCAATCTTGATGATACTTGGTGGTAATGATCGGTACAGGAATCTCACTTGGCTAACCAAATTTTCTTCCTCTAGGTTGACACGTTCGTCTACAGTAGCAGTTTCTATTCTTAGGTTTCACTCTGTTCTCTACTATGTAGATAGATGAATTTGGAACTCAAAATCCAACATGGTTTGTAGTAGCTCTTTGAAACTTGACAAAATAAAGGAGTTCTCAGTTTGTTCTCTATAATTTGTTTACTCTTCAAGGAGCCCGAAGAAGAGACAGTGGAAAAGCACTTTCATTGAAAGAGGTTGCCAAGCTTCCAAGAAATAACGAGTTTCCGAAATACCAGCAAATATTTTTTTACCCAATCTTTATGATAATTGGTGGTAATGACAAGTACACAAATCCCTCTTGGCTCACCAAATTTTGTTCTACCAGGTTGAAGCTTTCATTTACAGTAGCAGTTTTTATTTTTAGGTTTCACTCTGTTCTCTCGTATATAGATAGATGAATTTGGAACTCTAAATTCAACATGGTTTGTAGTAGCTCTTTGAAACATGACTATATAAAGCAGTTCTCACTTTTGTCTCTGTGGTTTGTTTCCTCTTAAAGTAGCCCTAGGCACAGACTGTGGAAAAGCACTTTCATTAAATCGGGTTGCCAAGCTTCCAAGAAATAACAAGTTTCCGAAATAACAGCAAATATTTTTTCACCCAATCTTGATGATACTTAGTGGTAATGATCGGTACACAAATCCCACTTGACTCACCAAATTTTGTTCTTTTAATTTGAAGCATTCGAATACAGTAGCAGTTTATATTTTTAGGTTTCCCATTGTTCTCTCCTATATAGATAGATGAATTTGGAACTCTGAATCCAACATGGTTTGTACTAGCTCTTTGAAACTTGACAAAAAAAAGTAGTTCTCAGTTTTGTCTCTATGATTTGTTTCCTCTTCAAGTAGCCCTAAGCAGAGACTGTGGAAAAGCACTTTCATTGAAAGGGGTTGCGAAGCTTCCAAGAAATTACGATTTTCCGAAATACCAGCAAATATTTTTTCACCCAATCTTGTTGATACGTGGTGGTAATGATCGGTACACAAATCCCACATGGCTCACCAAATTTTGTTCTTCTAGGTTGAAGCGTTCATTTACTGTAGCAGTTTTTATTTTTAGGTTTTCCTCTGTTCTCTCCTATATAGATAGATGAATTTGGAACTCTAAATCCAATATCGTTTGTAGTAGCTTTTTGAAACTTGACAAAAAAAAGGAGTTCTCAGTTTTGTCTTTATGGTTTGTTTCCCCTTCAAGTAGCTCTAGGCACAGACTGTGAAAAAGCACTTTCATTGAGAGGAGTTGCCAAACTTCTATAAATAACGAGTTTCCGAAATACCAGCAAATATTTTTTCACCAAATCTTGATGGTACGTGGTGGTAATGACAAGTACACAAATCCCACTTGGCTCACCAAATTCTGTTCTTCTAGTTTGAAGCGTTCATTTACTGTAGCAGTTTTTATTTTTAGGTTTTCCTCTGTTCTCTCCTATATAGATAGATGAATTTGGAACTCTAAATCCAATATGGTTTGTAGTAGCTTTTTGAAACTTGACAAAAAAAAGGAGTTCTCAGTTTTGTCTTTATGGTTTGTTTCCCCTTCAAGTAGCCCTAGGCACAGACTGTTGAAAAGCACTTTCATTGAGAGGGGTTGCCAAACTTCGAAGAAATAACGAGTTTCCGAAATACCAGCAAATATTTTTTCACCCAATCTTGATGATACTTGGTGGTAATGATCGGTACAGGAATCTCACTTGTCTAACCAAATTTTCTTCCTCTAGGTTGACACGTTCCTCTACAGTAGCAGTTTCTATTCTTAGGTTTCACTCTGTTCTCTACTATGTAGATAGATGAATTTGGAACTCAAAATCCAACATGGTTTGTAGTAGCTCTTTGAAACTTGACAAAATAAAGGAGTTCTCAGTTTGTTCTCTATAATTTGTTTACTCTTCAAGGAGCCCGAAGAAGAGACAGTGGAAAAGCACTTTCATTGAAAGAGGTTGCCAAGCTTCCAAGAAATAACGAGTTTCCGAAATACCAGCAAATATTTTATCACCCAATTTGATGATACGTGATGGTAATGACAAGTACACAAATACCACATGGCTCACCAAATTTTGTTCTTCTAGCTTGAAGCGTTTGTTTCAAGTAGCAGTTTTTATTTTTAGGTTTCACTCTGTTCTCTCCTATATAGATAGATGAATTTGGAACTCTAAATCCAACATGGTTTCTAGTAGCTCTTTGAAACTTGACAAAATAAAAGAGTTCTCAGCTTTGTACCTGTAATTTGTTTCCTCTTCAAGTAGCCCTAAGCAGAGACTTTGGAAAAGCACTTTCATTGAAAGGGGTTGCCAAGCTTCCAAGAAATTACGAGTTTCCGAAATACCAGCATATATGTTTTCACCGAATCTTGATGATACTTGGTGGTAATGACAAGTACACAAATCCCACTTGACTCACCATATTTTGTTCTTCCAGGTTGAAGCGTTCATTTACTGTAGCAGTTTTTATTTTTAGGTTTCCCTCTGTTCTCTCCTATATAGATAGATGAATTTGGAACTCTAAATCCAACATGGTTAGTAGTAGCTCTTTGAAACTTGACAAAATAAAGTAGTTCTCAGTTTTGTCTCTATGGTTTGTTTCCTCTTCAAGTAGCCCAAGGCACAGACTGTGGAAAAGCAGTTTCATTGAGAGTGGTTGCCAAGCTTCTAAGAAATAACGAGTTTCCGAAATACCAGCAAATATTTTTTCACAAAATTTTGATGATACTTGGTGGTAATGATCGGGACACAAATCCCACTTGGCTCACCAAATTCTGTTATTCTAGGTTGAAGCGTTCGTCTACAGTAGTCGTTTTTATATTTAGGTCTCCCTCTGTTCTCTCCTATATAGATAGATGAATTTGGAACTCTAAATCCAACATGGTTTGTAGTAGAAATTTGAAACTTGACAAAAAAAAGTAGTTCTCAGTTTTGTCTCTATAGTTTGTTTTTTCATCAAGGAGCCCTAAGCAGAGACTGTGGAAAAGCACTTTAATTAAAAGGGGTTGCCAAGCTTCCAAGAAATTACGAGTTTCCGAAATACCAGCAAATATTTTTTCACCCAATCTTGATGATACTTGGTGGTAATGATAGGTACAAAAATCCCACTTGGCTCACCAAATTTTGTTCTTCTAGGTTGTAGCGTTCTTTTACCGTAGCAGTTAATATTTTTAGGTTTCACTCTGTTCTCTCCTATATAGATAGATGAATTTGGAACTCTAAATCCAACGTGGTTTGTAGTAGCTCTTTGAAACTTGACAAAAAAAAAGTAGTTCTCAGATTTGTTTCTATGGTTTGTTTCCTCTTCAACTAGCCCTAACCAGAAACTGTGGAAAAGCACTTTCATTGAAAGGGGTTGCCAAGATTCCAAGAAATTACGAGTTTCCGAAATACCAGCAAATATTTTTTCACCCAATCTTGATGATACATGGTGGTAATGATCAGTACAAAAAACCCACTTGGTCACCAAATTTTGTTCTTCTAGGTTGAAGCGTTCGTCTACAGTAGTGGTTTTTATATTTAGGTTTCCCTCTGTTCTCTCCTATATAGATAGATGAATTTGGAACTCTAAATCCAACTTGGTTTGTAGTCGCTCTTTGAAACTTGACAAAATAAAGGAGTTCCCAGTTTTGTCTCTATGGTTCGTTTCCTCTTCAAGTAGCCCTAAGCAGAGACTGTGGAAAAGCACTTTCATTGAAAGGGGTTGCCAAGGTTCCAACAAATATCGAGTTTCCGAAATACCAGCAAATATTTTTTCACCCAAACTTGATGATACTTGGTGGTAATGATGGGTACACGAATCCCACTTGACTCACCAAATTTTGTTCTTCTAGGTTGAAGCGTTCTTTTACAGTAGCAGTTTATATTTTTAGGTTTCACTCTGTTCTCTCCTATATAGATAGATGAATTTGGAACTCTAAATCCCACATGGTTTGTAGTAGATCTTTGAACCTTGACAAAATACAGGAGTTCTCAGTTTTGTCTCTATGGTTCGTTTCCTCTTCAAGTAGCCCTAGGCACAGTGTTTGGAAAAGCACTTTCATTAAGAGGGGTTGCAAAGCTTCTAAGAAATAATGAGTTTCTGAAATACCAGCAGATATTTTTTCACCGAATCTTGATGATACTTGGTGGTAATGATCAGTACACAAATCCCACTTGGCTCACCAAATTTTGTTCTTCTAGGTTGACGCGTTCGTCTACAGTAGGCGATTTTATATTTAGGTTTCCCTCTTTTCTCTCCTATATAGATAGATGAATTTGGAACTCTAAATCCAACATGGTTTGTAGTATCTCTTTGAAACTTGACAAAATAAAGGACTTCTCAGTTTTGTCTCTATGGTTGTTTCCTCTTCAAGTAGCCCTAGGCACAGACTGTGGAAAAGCACTTTCATTGAGAGGGGTTGCCCAGCTTCTAAGAAATAACGAGTTTCCGAAATACCAGCAAATATTTTTTCACCCAGTCTTGATGATACTTGGTGGTAATGATCAGTACACAAATCCCACTTGGCTCACCAAATTTTGTTCTTCTAGGTTGAAGTGTTCGTCTACAGCAGCAGTTTTTATGTTTAAGTTTCACTCTGTTCTCTCCTATGTAGATAGATGAATTTGGAACTCTAAATCCAACAAGGTTTGTAGTAGCTCTTTGAAACTTGACATAATAAAGGAGTTCTCAGGTTTGTCTCTATAATTTGTTTCCTCTTCACGTAGCCCTAAGCAGAGACTGTGGAAATGCACTTTCATTGAAAGGGGTTGCCAAGCTTCCAAGAAATTACGAGTTTCCGAAATACCAGCAAATATTTTTTCACCCAATCTGGATGATACGTGGTCGTAATGACAAGGACACAAATCCCACTTTTCCCACCATATTTTGTTCTTCTAGGTTGAAGCATTCTTTTACAGTAGCAGTTTATATTTTTAGGTTTCCCTCTGTTCTCTCCTATATAGATAGATGAATTTGGAACTCTATCTCCAACATGGTTTGTAGTAGCCCTTTGAAACTTGACAAAATAAAGGAGTTCTCAGTTTTGTCTCTATGGTTGTTTCCTCTTCAAGTAGACCTAGGTACAGACTGTGGAAAAACACTTTCATTGAGAGGGGTTGTCAAGCTTCTAAGAAATAACGAGTTTCAGAAATACCAGCAAATATTTTTTCACCCAATCTTGATGATACTTGGTGGTAATGATCAGTACACAAATCCCACTTGGCTCACCAAATTTTCTTCTTCTAGGTTGAAGCGTTCGTCTACAGTATTCGTTTTTATATTTAGATTTCCCTCTGTTCTCTCCTATATAGATAGATCAATTTGGAACTCTAAATCCAACATGGATTGCAGTAGCTTTTTGAAACTTGACAAAAAAAAAGTAGATCTCAGTTTTGTCTCTACGGTTTGTTTTTTATTCAAGTAGCCCTAAGCAGAGACTGTGGAAAAGCAATTTCATTATAAGGGGTTGCCAAGCTTCCAATAAATTACTAGTTTCTGAAATACCAGCAAATATTTTTTCACCCAATCTTGATGATACATGGTCTTAATGACAGGTACAGAAATCCCACTTGGCTCACCAAATTTTGTTCTTCTAGGTGGAAGCGTTTGTTTACACTAGCAGTTTTTATTTTTGGTTTCACTCTGTTCTCTACTATATAGATTGATGAAATTGGAACTCTAAATCCAACATGGTTTGTAGTAGCTCTTTGAAACTTGACAAAATAAAGGAGTTCTAAGTTTTGTCTCTATGGTTTGTTTCCTCTTCAAGTAGCCCTAGGCACAGACTTTGGAAAAGCACATTCATTGAGATTGGTTGCCATGCTTCTAAGAAATAATGAATTTCCGAAATACCAGCAAATATTTTTTCACCCAATCTGGATGATACGTGGTCGTAATGACGAGGACACAAAACCCACTTGGCCCACCAAATTTTGTTCTTCTAGGTTGAAGCATTCGTTTACAGTAGCAGTTTATATTTTTAGGTTTCCCTCTGTTCTCTCCTATTTAGATAGATGAATTTGGATCTCTAAATCCAACATGGTTTCTAGTATCTCTTTGAAACTTGACAAAATAAAGGACTTCTCAGTTTTGTCTCTATGGTTGTTTCCTCTTCAAGTAGCCCTAGGCACAGACTGTGGAAAAGCACTTTCATTGAGAGGGGTTGCCAAGCTTCAAAAAATAACGAGTTCCCGAAATACCCGCAAATATTTTTTCACCCAATCTTGATGATACTTGGTGGTAATGATCGGTACGCAAGTCCCACTTGACTCACCAAATTTTGTTCTTCTAGGTTGAAGCGTTCTTTTACAGTAGAAGTTTATATTTTTAGGTTTCCCTCTGTTCTCTCCTATATAGATAGATGAATTTGGAACTCTAAATCCAACTTGGTTTGTAGTCGCTCTTTGAAACTTGACAAAATAAAGGAGTTCTCAGTTTTGTCTCTATGGTTTGTTTCCTCTTCAAGTAGACCTAAGCAGAAACTGTGGAAATGCACTTTCATTTAAAGGGGTTGCCAAGCTTCCAAGAAATTACGAGTTTCCGAAATACCAGCTAATATTTTTTCACCCAATCTTGATGATACGTGGTGGTAATGATCGGTACAAAAATCACACTTGACTCACCAAATTTTGTTCTTCTAGGTTGAAGCGTTCGTTTACAGTAGCAGTTTTTATTTTAGGTTTCCCTCTGTTCTCTCCTATATAGATAGATGAATTTGGAACTCTAAATTCAACATGGTTTGTAGTAGCCCTTTGAAAGTTGACAAAATAAAGGAGTTCTCAGTTTTGTCTCTATGGTTGTTTCCTCTTCAAGTAGCCCTAGGCACAGACTGTGGAAAAGCACTTTCATTGAGAGTGGTTGCCAATCTTCTAAGAAATAACGAGTTTCCGAAATACCAGCAAATATTTTTTCACCCAATCTTGATGATACTTGGTGGTAATGATCAGTATACAAATCCAACTTGGCACAACAAATTTTGTTCTTCTAGGTTGAAGCGTTCGTCTACAGTAATCGTTTTTATATTTAGGTCTCCCTCTGTTCTCTCCTATATAGATAGATGAATTTGGAACTCTAAATCCAACATGGTTTGCAGTAGCTCTTTGAAACTTGACAAAAAAAGTAGATCTCAGTTTTTTCTCTATGATTTGTTTTTTCTTCAAGTAGCCCTAAGCAGAGACTGTGGAAAAGCATTTTAATTAAAAGGGGTTGCCAATCTTCCAATAAATTAGGAGTTTCTGAAATACCAGCAAATATTTTTTCACCCAATCTTGATGGTACGTCGTCGTAATGACAGGGAAACTAATCCCACTTGGCTCACCAAATTTTTTTCTTCTTGGTGGAAGCGTTCGTTTACACTTGCAGTTTTTATTTTTGGTTTCACTCTGTTCTCTACTATATAGATAGATGAAATTGGAACTCTAAATATAACATGGTTTGTAGTAGCTCTTTGAAACTTGACAAAATAAAGGAGTTCTCAGTTTTGTCTCTATGGTTTGTTTCCTCTTCAAGTAGCCCTATGCACAGACTTTGGAAAAGCACATTCATTGAGAGGGGTTGCCAAGCTTCTAAGAAATAACGAGTTTCCGAAATACCAGCAAATATTTTTTCACCCAATCTTGATGATACTTGGTGGTAATGATCAATAAACAAATTCCACTTGGCTCACCAAATTTTGTTCTTCTGGGTTGAAGCGTTCGTCTACAGTAGTCGTTTTTATATTTAGGTTTCCCTCTGTTCTCTCCTATATAGATAGATGAATTTGGAACTCTAAATACAACATGGTTTGTAGTAGCCCTTTGAAACTTGACAAAATAAAGGAGTTCTCAGTTTTGTCTCTATGGTTGTTTCCTCTTCAAGTAGCCCTAGGCACAGACTGTGGAAAACCAGTTTCATTGAGAGGGGTTGCCAAGCTTCTAAGAAATAACGAGTTTCCGAAATACCAGCAAATATTTTTTCACCCATACTTGATGATGCTTGGTGGTAATGATCAGTACAGAAATCCCACTTGGCTCACCAAATTATGTTCTTCTATGTTGAAGCGTTCGTCTACAGTAGTCGTTTTTATATTTAGGTTTCCCTCTGTTCTCTCCTACATAGATAGATGAATTTTGAACTCTAAATCCACTTGGATTGTAGTCGCTCTTTGAAACTTGACAAAATAAAGGAGTTCTCAGTTTTGTCTCTATGGTTTGTTTCCTCTTCAAGTAGCCCTAACAGAGACTGTGGAAAAGCACTTTCATTGAAAGGGGTTGCCAAGCTTCCAAGAAATAACGAGTTTCCGAAATACCAGCAAATATTTTTTCACCCGAACTTGATGATACTTGGTGGTAATGATCGGTACACAAATCCCACTTGACTCAAAAAATTTTGTTCTTCTAGGTTGAAGCGTTCTTTTACAGTAGCAGTTTATATTTTTAGGTTTCACTCTGTTCTCTCATATATAGATAGATGAATTTGGAACTCTAAATCCAACATGGTTTGTAGTAGCTCATTGAAACTTGACAAAAAAAAAGTAGTTCTCAGTTTTGTCTCTATGGTTTGTTTTTTCTTCAAGGAGCCCTAAGCAGAGACTGTGGAAAAGCACTTTCATTAATAGGGGTTGCCAAGCTTCCAATAAATTACGATTTTCCGAAATACCAGCAAATATTTTTTCACCCAATCTTGATGATACGTGGTGGTAATGACAAGTACATAAATCCCACTTGGCTCACCAAATTTTGTTCTTCTAGGTGGAAGCGTTCGTTTACAGTTGCAGATTTTATTTTTGGTTTCACTCTGTTCTCTACTATATAGATAGATGAAATTGGAACTCTAAATCCAACATGGTTTGTAGTAGCTCTTTGAAACTTGACAAAATAAAGGAGTTCTCAGTTTTGTCTCTATGGTTTGTTTCCTCTTCAAGTAGTCCTAGGCACAGACTTTGGAAAAGCATATTCATTGAGAGGGGTTGCCAAGCTTCTAAGAAATAACGAGTTTCCGAAATACCAGCAAATAGTTTTTCACCCAATCTTGATGATACGTGGTGGTAATGATCGGTAAAAAAATCCCACTTGGATCACCAAATTTTGTTCTTCTAGGTTTAAGCGTTCGTTTACAGTAGCAGTTTTTATTTTTAGGTTTCCCTCTGTTCTCTCCTATATAGATAGATGAATTTGGAACTCTAAATCCAACATGGTTTATAGTCGCTCTTTGAAATTTGACAAAAAAATTATTTCTCAGTTTTGTCTCTATGGTTTGTTTCCTCCTCAAGTAGCCCTAAGCAGAGACTGTGGAAAAGCACTTTCATTGAAAGGGGTTGCCAAGCTTCCAAAAAATAACGAGTTCCCGAAATACCCGGAAATATTTTTTCACCCAATCTTGATGATACTTGGTGGTAATGATCGGAACACAAATCCCACTTGACTCACCAAATTTTGTTCTTCTAGGTTGAAGCGTTCTTTTACACTAGCAGTTTATATTTTTAGGTTTCCCTCTGTTCTCTCCTATATAGACAGATGAATTTGGAACTCTAAATCCAACATGGTTTGTAGTAGCTCTTTGAAACTTGACAAAATAAAGGAATTCTAAATTTTGTCTCTATTGTTTTTTCCTCTTCAAGTAACCCTAAGCAGAAACTGTGGAAAAGCACTTTCATTGAAAGGGGTTGCCAAGCTTCCAAAAAATTACGAGTTTCCAAAATACCAGCAAATATTTTTTCACCCAATCTTGATGATACGTGGTGGTAATGATCGGTACAAAAATTCCACTTGGCTAACCAAATTTTGTTCTTCTAGGTTGAAGCGTTCGTTTACAGTAGCAGTTTTTATTTTTAGGTTTCCCTCTGTTCTCTCCCATATTGATAGATGAATTTGGAACTCTTAATCCAACATGGTTTGTTGTAGCTCTTTGAAACTTGACAAAATAAAGGGGTTCTCACTTTTGTCTCTACGGTTTGTTACCTATTCAAGTAGCCCTAGGCACAGACTGTGGAAAAGCAATTTCATTGAGAGGGGTTGCCAAGCTTTTAAGAAATAACGAGTTTCCGAAATACCAGCAAATATTTTTTCAACCAATCTTGATGATACTTGGTGGTAATGATCAGTACACAAATCCCAATTGGCTCACCAATTTTGTTCTTCTAGGTTGAAGCGTTCGTCTACAGTAGCAGTTTTTACATTTAGGTTTCACTCTGTTCTCTCCTATATAGATACATTAATTTGGAATTCTAAATCCAACAAGGTTTGTAGTAGCTCTTTGAAACTTGACATAAAAAAGGAGTTCTCAGGTTTGTCTCTATAATTTAATTCCTCTTCAAGTAGCCCTAAGCAGAGACTGTGGAAAAGCACTTTCATTGAAAGGGTTGCCAAGCTTCCAAGAAATAACGAGTTTCCGAAATACCAGCAAATATTTTTTCACCCAAACTTGATGATACTTGGTGGTAATGATCGGTACACAAATCCCACTTGACTCACCAAATTTTGTTCTTCTAGGTTGAAGCGTTCTTTTACAGTAGCAGTTTATATTTTTAGGTTTCCCTCTGTTCTCTCCTATATAGATAGATGAATTTGGAACTCTAAATCCAACATGGTTTGTAGTAGCTCTTTGAAACTTGACAAAATAAAGGAATTCTAAGTTTTGTCCCTATTATTTTTTCCTCTTCAAGTAACCGTAAGCAGAAACTGTGGAAAAGCACTTTCTTTGAAAGGGGTTGCCAAGCTTCCAAGAAATTACGAGTTTCCGAAATACCAGCAAATATTTTTTCACCCAATCTTGATGATACTTGGTGGTAATGATCAGTACACAAATCCCAATTGGCTCACCAAATTTTGTTCTTCTAAGTTGAAGCGTTCGTCTACAGTAGCAGTTTTTACATTTAGGTTTCACTCTGTTCTCTCCTGTATAGATAGATGAATTTGGAACTCTAAATCCAACAAGGTTTGTAGTAGCTCTTTGAAACTTGACATAATAAAGGAGTTCTCAGGTTTGTCTCTATAATTTGATTCCTCTTCAAGTAGCCCTAAGCAGAGACTGTGGAAAAGCACTTTCATTGAAAGGGGTTGCCAAGCTTCCAAGAAATTACGAGTTACCGAAATACCAGCAAATATTTTTTCACCCAATCTGGATGATACGTGGTCGTAATGACAAGGACACAAATCCCACTTGGCCCACCAAATTTTATTCTTCTAGGTTGAAGCATTCGTTTACACTAGCAGTTTATATTTTTATTTTTCCCTCTGTTGTCTCCTATATAGATAGATGAATTTGGAACTCTAAATCCAACATGGTTTGTAGTAGCCCTTTGAAAATTGACAAAAAAAGGAGTTCTCAGTTTTGTCTCTATGGTTGTTTCCTCTTCAAGTAGCCCTAGGCACACACTGTGGAAATGCACTTTAATTGACAGGGGTTGCCAAGCTTCAAAGAAATAACGAGTTTCTGAAATACCAGCAAATATTTTTTCACCCAATCTTGATGATACTTGGTGTTAATGATCAGTACACAAATCCCACTTG
The DNA here is from genome assembly GCF_048772815.1 of Callospermophilus lateralis. Lineage (NCBI taxonomy): Eukaryota > Metazoa > Chordata > Mammalia > Rodentia > Sciuridae > Callospermophilus > Callospermophilus lateralis. Next base: position 57,669 of record NW_027513612.1, read on the forward strand.
GCTCACCAAATTGTGTTCTTCTAGGTTTAAGCGTTCGTCTACAGTATTCGTTTTTATATTTAGGTTTCCCTCTGTTCTCTCCTATATAGATAGATGAATTTCGAACTCTAAATCCAACATGGTTTGTTAGTAGCTCTTTGAAACTTGACAAAATAAAGGAGTTCTCAGTTTTGTCTTTATGGTTGATTCCTCTTCAAGTAGCCCTAGGCACAGACTGTGGAAAAGCAGTTTCATTGAGAGGGGTTGCCAAGCTTCTAAGAAATAACGAGTTTCCGAAATACCAGCAAATGTTTTTTCACCCAATTTTGATGATACTTGGTGGTAATGATCAGTACACAAATCCCACTTGGCTCACCAAATTTTGTTCTTCTAGGTTGAAGCGTTCGTCTACAATAGTCGTTTTTTATTTAGGTTTCCCTCTGTTCTCTCCTATATAGATAGAGGAATTTGGAACTCTAAATCCAACTTGGTTGTAGTCGCTCTTTGAAACTTGACAAAAATGAAGGAGTTCTCAGTTTTGTCTCTATGGTTGTTTCCTCTTCAAGTAGCCCTAGGCACAGACTGTGGAAAAGCAGTTTCATTGAGAGGGGTTGCCAAGCTTCTATGAAATAACGAGTTTCCTTAATACCAGCAAATGTTTTTTCACCCAATCATGATGATACTTGCTGCTAATAATGAGTAAACCAATCCCACTTGGCTCACCAACTTTTGTACTTCTACGTTGAAGCGTTCGTCTACAGTAGCAGTTTTTATATTTAGGTTTCACTCTGTTCTCTTCTATATAGATACATGAATTTGGAACTCTAAATCCAACATGGTTGTAGTAGCTCTTTGAAACTTGACAAAATAAAGGAGTTCTCAGTATTGTCCCTATGGTTTGTTTCCTCTTCAAGTAGCCCTTGGCACAGACTGTGGAAAAGCAATTTCATTTAAAGGGGTTGCAAAGCTTCGAAGAAATACGAGTTTCTGAAATACCAGCAAATATTTTTTCACCCAATCTTGATGATACTTGGTGGTAATGATCGGTACAGAAATCCCACTTGACTCACCAAATTTTGTTCTTCTAGTTTGAAGCGTTCGTTTACAGTAGCAGTTTATATTTTTAGGTTTCACTCTATTCTCTCCTTATAGATAGCTAAATTTGGAACTCTAAATCCAACATGGTTTGTACTACCTCTTTGAAACTTGACAAAAAAAAGTAGTTCTCAGTTTTGTCTCTATGTTTTCTTTCCTCTTCAAGTAGCCCTAAGCAGAGACTGAGGAAAAGCACTTTCATTGAAAGGGGTTGCCAAGCTTCCAAGAAATTACGAATTTCCGAAATACCAGCAAATACTTTTTCACCCAATCTTGATGATAAGTGGTGGTAATGACAAATACACAAATCCCACTTGGCTCACCAAATTTTGTTATTCTCGGTTGAAGCGTTCGTTTACAATAGCAGTTTTTATTTTTAGGTTCACTTTGTTCTCTCCTATAAGATAGATGAATTTGGAGCTCTAAATCCAACATGGTTTTTAGTAGCTCTTTGAAACTTGAAAAAAATAAAGGAGTTCTCAGTTTTTTCTCTATGATTTGTTTTCTCTTCAAGGAGCCATAAACAGAGACTGTGGAAAAGCAGTTTCAATAAAAGGGGTTGCCAAGCTTCCAAGAAATTACGAGTTTCCGAAATACCAGCAAATACTTTTTCACCCAATCTTGATGATACGTGGTGAGAATGATCGGTACACAAATTCCACTTGACTCACCAAATTTTGTTCTTCTAGGTTGAAGCATTCGTTTACCGTAGCAGTTTTTATTTTTAGGTTTCACTTTGTTCTCTGCTATATAGATAGACAAATTTTGAAACTCTAAATCCATGATGGTTTGTAGTAGCTCTTTGAAACTTGCAAAATAAAGGAGTTCTCAGTTTTGTCTCTATGGTTTGTTTCCTCTTCAAGTCGCCCTAGGCACAGACTAGGGAAAAAGCAATTGCATTGAGAGGGTTTGCCAAACTTCTAAGAAATAACGAGTTCCAAAATACCAGCAAATATTTTTTTACCCAATCTTGATGATACTTGGTGGTAATGATCAGTACACAAATCCTACTTGACTCACCAAATTGTGTTCTTCTAGGTTTAAGTGTTCTTCTACAGTAGTAGTTTTTATATTTAGGTTTACTCTGTTCTCTCTTATATTGATAGATGAATTTGGAACTCTAAATCCAACATGTTTGTAGTAGCTCTTTGAAACTTGACAAAATAAAGGAGATCTCAGTTTTGTCTCTATGTTTTGTTTTCCTCTTCAAGTAGCATAGGCACAGACTGTGGAAAAGCACTTTCATTGAGAGGGTTTCCCAAGCTTCTAAGAAATAACGAGTTTCCGAAATACCAGCAAATATTTTATCACCCAATCTTGATTATACTTGGTGGTATTGATCAGTACAACAAATCCCACTTGGCTCACAAAATTTTGTTCTTCTAGGTTAAAGCGTTCGTCTACAGTAGCAGTTTTTATATTTAGGTTTCACTCTGTTCTCTTCTATATATATAGATGAATTTGGAACTCTAAATCCAACATGGTTTGTAGTAGCTCTTTGAAACTTGACAAAATAAAGAAGTTCTCAGTATTGTCTCTATGGTTTGTTCCTCTTCAAGTAGCCCTAGGTAGAGATCGTGGAAAAGAACTTTCGTTGAAAGGGGTTGCCAAGCTTCCAAGAAATAACGAGTTTCCGAATACGAGCAAATATTTTTTCACCCAATCTCGATGATACTTGGTGGTAATGACAAGTACACAAATCCCACTTGCTCACCAAATTTTGTTCTTCTAGGTTGAAGCGTTCTTCTACAGCAGTAGTTTTATATTTAGGTTTCACTCTGCTCACTTCTATATAGATAGATGAATTTGGAACTCTAAATCCAACATGGTTTGTAGTAGCTCTTTGAAACTTGAAAAAATAAAGGAGTTCTCAGTTTTGTCTCTATGGTTTGTTTCCTCTTCATGTAGCCCTAGGCACAGACTGTGGAAAAGCAGTTTCATGAGAGGGGTTGCCAAGCCTCTAAGAAATAATGAGTTTTCGAAATACCAGCAAATATTTTTTCACCCATCTTGATGATACTTTTTGGTAATGACAAGTACACAAATCCCACGTGGCTCACCAAATTTTGTTCTTCTAGGTTGAAGCGTTCGTCTACAGTAGCAGTTTTTATATTTAGGTTTCACTCTGTTCTCTCTATATAGATACATGAAAAATTGGAACTCTAAATCCAACCATGGTTTGTATTAGCTCTTTGAAACTTGACAAAATCAAAGAGTTCTCAGTATTGTGTCTATGGGTTGTTTCCTCTCAAGTAGCCTTTGGCACAGACTGTGGAAAAGCACTTTCTTGAATGGGGGTTGCCAAGCTTCCAAGAAATAATGAGTTTCCGAAATACCAGCAAATGTTTTTTCACCCAATCTTGATGATACGTGGTGGTAATAACAAGTACACAAATCCCACTTGGCTCACCAAATTTTGTTCTTCTAGGTTGAAACGTTCGTTTTCAGTAGCTGTTTTTATTTTTAGGTTTCACTTTGTTCTCTGCTATATACATACATGAATTTGGAACTCTAAATCTAGCATGCTTTGTATTAGCTCGTGGAAACTTAACAAAATAAATGGCGTTCTCAGTTTTGTCTCCATGGTTTGTTTCCTCTTCAAGTAGCCCTAGGCACAGACTGTATAAAAGTACTTTCATTGAAAGGGGTTGCCAAATTTCGAAGAAATAACGAGTTTCCGAAATACCAGCAAATATTTTTTTCCCAATCTTGATGATAATTGGTGGTACTGATCGGTACAGATATCCCACTTGACTCACCAAATTTTGTTCTTCTGGGTTTGAAGCATTCGTTTACAGTAGCAGTGTATATTTTTAGGTTTCCCTCTGTTCTCTCCTATATAGATAGCTGAATTTGGAACACTAAATCCAACCATGGTTTGCACTAGCTCTTTGAAACTTGACAAAAAAAGTAGTTCTCAGTTTCTTCTCTATGATTTGTTTCCTCTTCAAGTAGCCCTAAGTAGAGACTGTGGAAAAGTATATTCATTGAAAGGAGTTGCCAAGCTTCCACGAAATTACCAAGTTTCCAAAATACCAGCAAATATTTTTTCACCCAATCTTGATGATACTTGATGGTACTTGATTGGTACACAAATCCCACTTGACTCAAGAATGTTTGTTCTTCTAGTTTGAAGCGTTCATTTACATTAGCAGTTTATATTTTTAGGTTTCCCTCTGTTTTCTCCTATATAGATAGATGAATTTGGAACTCTAAATCCCAATATGGTGTGTAGTAGCTCAATGAAACTTGGACAAAATACGAAGTAGTTCTCATTGTTGTCCTATGGTTTTGTTTCCTCTTGCCCTAGGCACAGACTGTGGAAAAGCAATTTCATTGAGAGGGGTTTCCAATCTCCTAAGAAATAATGAGTTTTCGAAATACCACCAAATATTTTTTCACCCAATCTGGATAATAATTGGTGGTAATGATCGGTACAGAAATCCCACTTGACTCACCAAATTTTGATCTTCTATTTTGAAGCGGTCGTTTACAGTAGCAGTTTATATTTTTAGGTTTCCCTCTGTTCTCTCCTATTTAGATACCTGAATTTGGAACTCTAAATCCAACATGTTTTGTACTAGCTCTTTGAAACTTTACAAAAAAAGCAGTTCTCAGTTTTGTCTCTATGATTTGTTTCCTCTTCATGTTGCCCTAAGCAGAGACTGTGGAAAAGGTGTTTCATTGAAAGGAGTTGCCAAGCTTCCAAGAAATTACGAGTTTCCGAAATACCACAAATCCTTTTTCACCAAATCTTGATGATATGTGGTGGTAATGACAAGTACACAAATCCCGCTTGGCCCACCAATTTTGTTCTTCTAGTTTGAAGTGTACGTTTACAGTAGCAGTTTTTATTTTTAGGTTTCACTTTGTTCTCTCCTATATAGATAGATAAATTTGGAACTCTAAATCCAACATGGTTTGTAGTAGCTCCTTGAAACTTGACAAAATAAAGGAGTTCTCAGTTTTGTCTCTATGGTTTGTTTCCTCTTCAAGTAGCCCTAGGCACAGATTGTGGAAAAGCACTTTCATTTTGAGGGGTGGCCAAGCTTCTAAGAAATAATGAGTTTCCGAAATACCAGCAAATATTTTTCACCCAATCTTGATGATACATGGTGGTAATGAACAGTACACCAATCCCACTTGGCTCACCAAATTTTGTTCTTCTAGGTTGAAGCGTTCTTCTACAGTAGCAGTTTTTATATTTATGTTTCACTCTGTTCTATTCTATATAGATAGATGAATTTGGAACTCTAAATCCAACATGGTTTGTAGTAGCTCTTTGAAACGTGACAAAATAAAGGAGTTCTCTGTATTGTCTCTATGGTTTGTTTCCTCTTCAGGTAGTCCTAGGCACAGACTGTGGAAAAGCAATTTCATTGAGAGGGGTTGTCAAGCTTCTAAGAAATTACGAGATTCCGAAATACCAGCAAATATATTTTCACCCAATCTTGATGATAGTTGGTCGTAATGACAAGTACACAAATCCCACTTGGCTCACCAAATTTTGTTCTTCTAGGTTGCAGCGTTCTTTTACATTAGCAGTTTATATTTTTAGGTTTCCCTCTGTTCTCTTCTATATAGATAGATCAATTTGGAACTCTAAATCCAACATGGTTTGAAGTAGCTCTTTGAAACTTGACAAAATAAAGGAGTTCTCAGTTTTGTCTCTATGGTTTGTTTCCTCTTCAAGTAGTCCTAGGCACAGACTGTGGAAAAGCACTTTCATTGAAAGGGGTTGCCAAGCTTCCAAGAAATAATGAGTTTCTGAAATACCAGCAAATATTTTTGCACCCAATCTTAATGAAACTTGGTGGTAATGACAAGTACACAATCCCACTTGACTCACCAAATTTTGTTTTCTAGGTTGAAGCGTTCGTTTACAGTAGCAGTTTATATTTTTAGGTTTCCCTCTGTTCTCTCTTATATAGTTAGATGAATTTGGAACTCTAAGTCCAACATTGTTTTTAGTAGCTCTTTGAAACTTGAGAAAATAAAGGCGTTCTCAGTTTTCTCTCTATGGTTTGTTTCCTCTTCAAGTAGCCCTAGGCACAGACTGTGGAAAAGCACTTTCATTGAGAGGGGTTGCCAAGCTTCTAAGAAATTACGAGTTTCCGAAATACCAGCAAATATTTTTTCACCCAATCTTGATGATACTTGGTGTTAATGACAAGTACACAAAACCCACTTGGGTCACCAAATTCTGTTCTTCTAGGTTGAAGCGTTGGTTTACAGTAGCAGTATTTATTTTCAGGTTTCACTTTGTTCTCTCCTATATAGATAGATGAATTTGGAAATCTAAATCCAACATGGTTTGTAGTCGCTCTTTGAAACTTGACAAAATAAAGGAGTTCTCAGTTTTGTCTCAATGGTTTGTTTCCTCTTCCAGCAGACCTAGGCACAGACTGTGGAAAAGCACTTTCATTGAGAGGGGTTGCCAAGCTTCTAAGAAATAACGAGTTTCCGAAATACCAGCAAAAGTTTTTTCACCCAATGTTGATGATACGTGGTGGTAATGACAAGTTCACAAATCCCACTTGGCTCACCAAATTTTGTTCTTCTAGGTTGAAGCGTTCGTCTACAGTAGCAGTTTTTATATTTAGGTTTCACTCTGTTCTCTTCTATGTAGATACATGAATTTGGAACTCTAAATCCAACATGGTTTGTAGTAGCTCTATGAAACTTGACAAAATCAAAGAGTTCTCAGTATTGTCTCTATGGTTTGTTTCCTCTTCAAGTAGCCCTTGGCACAGACTGTGGAAAAGCACTTTCATTGAAAGGGGTTGCCAAGCTTCCATGAAATAACGAGTTTCCGAAATACCAGCAAATGTTTTTTCACCCAATCTTGATGATACGTGGTGGTAATGACAAGTACACAAATCCCACTTGGCTCACCAAATTTTGTTCTTCTAGGTTGAAGCGTTCGTTTTCAGTAGCCGTTTTTATTTTTAGGTTTCACTTTGTTCTCTGCTATATACATAGATGAATTTGGAACTCTAAATCCAGCATGCTTTGTAGTAGCTCGTGGAAACTTGACAAAATAATGGCGTTCTCAGTTTTGTCTCTATGGTTTGTTTCCTGTTCAAGTAGCCCTAGGCACAGACTGTGGAAAAGTACTTTCATTGAAAGGGGTTGCCAAATTTCAAAGAAATAACGAGTTTCCGAAATACCAGCAAATATTTTTTTACCCAATCTTGATGATACTTGGTGGTAATGATCGGTACTGAAATCCCACTTGACTCACCCAATTTTGTTCTTCTAGTTTGAAGCGTTCGTTTACAGTAGCAGTTTATATTTTTAGGTTTCCCTCTGTTCTCCCCTATATTGATAGCAGAATTTGGAACTCTAAATCCAACATGGTTTGCAGTAGCTCTTTGAAACTTGACAAAAAAAAAGTGGTTCTCAGTTTTGTCTCTATGATTTGTTTCCTCTTCAAGTAGCCCTAAGCAGAGACTGTGGAAAAGCACTTCCATTGAAAGGGGTTGCCAAGCTTCCAAGGAATAACGAGTTTCCGAAATACCAGCAAATATTTTTTCACCCAATAATGATGATACTTGGTGGTAATGATCGGTACAACAATCCCACTTGGCTCACCAAATTTTGTTCTTCTAGGTTGTAGCGTTCGTCTACAGTAGCAGTTTTTATATTTAGGTTTCACTCTGTTGTCTTCTATATAGATAGATGAATTTGGAACTCTAAATCCAACATGGTTTGTAGTAGCTCTTTGAAACTTGACAAAATAAAATAGTTCTCAGTATTGTCTCTATGATTTGTTTCCTCTTCAAGTAGCCCTAGGCACAGACTGGGGAAAAGCACTTGCATTGAGAGGGTTTGCCAAACTTCTAAGAAATAACGAGTTTCCGAAATACCAGCAAATATTTTTTTACCCAATCTTGATGATACTTGGTGGTAATGACCAGTACAACAATCCAACTTGGCTCACCAAATTTTGTTTTTCTAGGTTGAAGCCGTTGGTCTACAGTAGCAGTTTTTATATTTAGGTTTCACTATGTTCTCTTCTATATAGATAGATGAATTTGGAACTCTAAATCCAACATGGTTTGTAGTAGCTCTTTGAAACTTGACAAATAAAGGAGTTTTCAGTATTGTCTCTATGTTTTGTTTCCTCCTCAAGTAGTCCTAGGCACAGACTGTGGAAAATCACTTTCATTGAAAGGGGTTGCCAAATTTCAAAGAAATAACGAGTTTACGAAATACCAGCAAATATTTTTTCACCCAATCTTGATGATACGTGGTGGTAATGACAAGTACACAAATCCCACTTGGCTCAACAAATTTTGTTCTTCTAGGTTGAAGCATTCATTTACAGTAGCAGTTTTTTTTTTAGGTTTCACTTTGTTCTCTCCTATATAGATAGATGAATTTGAAACTCTAAATCCTACATGGTTTGTAGTAGCTCTTTGAAACTTGACAACATGAAGGAGTTCTCAGTTTTGTCTCTATGGTTTGTTTCCTCTTCAAGGAGCCCTAGGCACAGACTGGGGAAAAGCACTTACATTGAGAGGGTTTGCCAAACTTCTAAGAAATAACGAGTTTACGAAATACCAGCAAATATTTTTTCACTCAATCTGGATCATACTTGGTGGTAATGATCAGTACACAATTCCCTGTGGACTGAACAAATTTTGTTCCTCTAGGTTGAAGCGTTCGTTTACAGTAGCAGTCTATATTTTTAGGTTTCCCTTTGTTCTCTCCTATATAGATAGATGAATTTGGAACTCTAAATCCAACATGGTTTGTAGTAGCTCTTTGAAACTTGAAAAAATAAAGTAGTTCTCAGTATTGTCTCTATGGTTTGTGTCCTTTTCAAGGAGCCCTAGGCACAGACTGTGGAAAAGCACTTTCATTGAAATGGGTTGCCAAGCTTCCAAGAAATAACGAGTTTCCGAAATACCAGCAAATATTTTTTCACCCAATCTGGATGATACTTGGTGGTAATGATCTGTACAGAAATCCCACTTGACTCACCAAATTTGTTCTTCTAGGTTGAAGCGTTCGTTTACAGTAGCAGTCTATATTTTTAGGTTTCCCTTTGTTCTCTCCTATATAGATAGATGAATTTGGAACTCTAAATCCAACATGGTTTGTAGTAGCTCTTTGAAACTTGACAAAATAAAGCAGTTCTCAGTTTTGTATCTATGATTTGTTTCCTCTTCAAGTAGCCCTAAGCACAGACTGTGGAAAAGCACTTTCATTGAAATTAGTTGCCAAGCTTCCAAGAAATTACGAGTTTTTGAAATACCAGCAAATACTTTTTCACCTAATCTTGACGATATGTGGTGGTAATGACAAGTACACAAATCCCACTTGGCTAAAAAAATTTTGTCCTTCTATGTTTAAGCGTTCGTCTACACTAGCAGTTTTGAAATTTAGGTTTCACTCTACCCTCTCTTATATAGTTAGATGAATTTGGAACTCTAAATCCAACATGGTTTGTAGTAGCTCTTTGAAACTTGACAAAAGAACGGAGTTCTCAGTTTTGTCTCTATGGTTTTTATCCTCTTCAAGTAGCCCTAGGCACAGATTGTGGAAAAGCATTTTCATTGAGAGGGGTTGCCAGGCTTCTAAGAAATAACGAGTTTCCCAAAAAACCAGCAAATATTTTTTCACCGAATCTTGGTGATACTTGGTGGTAGTGATCAGTACACAAATCACAATTGGCCCACCAAATTTTCTTCTTCTAGGTTGAAGCGTTCGTCTACAGTAGCAGTTTTTATATTTAGGTTTCCCTCTGTTGTCTCCTATATAGATAGATTAATTTGGAACTCTAAGTCCAACATGGTTTGTAGTAGCTCTTTGAAACTTGAAGAAATAATGGAGTTCTCAGATTTGTCTCTATGATTTGTTTCTTCTTCAAGTAGCCCTAAGAAGAGCCTGTGGAAAAGCACTTTCATTGAAAGGAGTTGCCAAGCTTCCAAGAAATTACGAGTTTCCGAAATACCAGCAAATATTTTTTCACCCAATCTTGATGATACTTGGCGTTAATGACAAGTACACAAATCCCAATGGGCTCACCAAAGTTTGTTCTTCTAGTTTGAAGC
>NW_027513612.1:68004-121675 GCF_048772815.1 Callospermophilus lateralis
ACCTTTTTTGTCAAGTTTCAAAGAGCTACTACAAACCATGTTGGATTTAGAGTTCCAAATCCATCTATCTATATAGGAGAGAACAGAGTGAAACCTAAGTATAAAAACTGCTACTCTAGACGAACGCTTCAACCTAGAAGAACACAGTTTGGTGAGCCAAGTGGGACTTGTGTACTGATCAGTACCACCACGTATCATCAAGTTTGGGTGAAAAAATATTTGCTGGTATTTCGGTAACTCGTAATTTCTTGGAAGCTTGGCAACCCCTCTCAATGAAAGTGCTTTTCCACAGTCTTTGCCTAGGGCTACTAGAAGAGGAAAGAAACCATAGAGACAAAACTGAGAACTCCTTTGTTTTGTCAAGTTTCAAAGAGCTACTACAAACCATGTTGTATTTAGAGTTAAAAATTCATCTATCTATATAGTAGAGAACAGAATGAAACCTAAATATAAAAATTGCTACTGTAGACGAACGCTTCAACCTAGGAGAATAAAATTTGGTGAGCCAAGTGGGATTTGTGTACTGATAATTACCACCAAGTATCATCAAGATTGGGTGAAAAAACATTTGCTGGTATTTCGGAAACTCGTTAATTTTTAGAAGCTTGGCAACCCCTCTCAATGAAAGTGCTTTTCCACAGTCTGTGCCTAGGGCTACTTGAAGAGGAAACAAACCATAGAGAAAAAATTGAGAACTCCTTTATTATGTCAAGTTTCAAAAAGCTACTACAATCCATGTTGGATTTAGAGTTTCAAATTCATCTATCTAGATAGGGGAGAACAGAGTGAAACCTAAAAATAAAAAATGCTACTGTAAACGAACGCTTCAACCTAGAAGAACAAAATTTGGTGAGCCAAGTGGGATTTGTGTACTTGTCATTACCACCACGTATCATCAAGATTGGGTGTAAAAGTATTTGTTGGTATTTCGGAAAATCGTAATTTCTTTGGAAGTTTTGCAACCCCGGTCAATGAAAGTGCTTTTCCACAGGGTCTTCTTAGGGATGCTTGAATAGGAAAAAAACCATAGAGACAAAATTGAGAACTACTTTTTTTTCAAGTTTCAAAGAGCTACTACAAACCATGTTGGATTTAGAGTTAGAAATCCATCTATCTAGATAGGAAAGAACAGAGTGAAACCTAAATATGAAAACTGCAACTGTAGATAAACGCTTCAACCTAGAAGAACAAAATTGAGCCAAGTGGGATTGGTGTACTGATCATTACAAACAAGTATCATCAAGATTGGATGAAAAAATATTTGCTGGTATTTTGGAAACTCGTTACTTCTTAGAAGTTGGCAACCTATCTCAATGAATGTGCTTTTCCATAGTCTGTGCCTATTGCTACTTGAAGAGGAAACAAACCATAGAGACAAAACTGAGAACTCCTTTATTTTGTCAAGTTTCAAAGAGCTACTACAAACCATGTTGGATTTAGAGTTCCAAATTCATCTATCTATATAGGAGAGAACAGAATGAAACCTAAATATAAATACTGCTAGTGTAGACGAACGCTTCAACCTAGAAGAACAAAATTTGGTGAGCCAAGTGGGATTTGTGTAGTGATCATTACCACAAAGTATCATCAAGATTGGTGAAAAAATATTTGCTGGTATTACGGAAACTCGTTAATTCTTAGAAGTTTGGCAACCCCTCTCAATGAAAGTGCTTTTCCAAAGTCTGTGCCTAGGGCTAGTTGAAGAGGAAACATACCATAGAGACAAAACTGAGAACTCCTTTATTTTTTCACGTTTCCAAGAGATACTACAAACCATGTTGGATTTAGAGTTCCAAATTCATCTATCTATATAGAAGAGAACAGAGTGTAACCTAAATATAAAAACTGCTACTGTAGACGAACGCTTCAACCTAGAAGAACAAAATTTGGTGAGCCAAGTGGAATTGTTGTACTGATCATTACCACCAAGTATCATGAAGATTGGGTGAAAAAATATTTGCTGGTATTTCGGAAACTCGTTATTAGCCAGAAGCTTGGCAACCCCTTTCAATGAAACTGCTTTTCCACAGTCTCTGCTTAGGGCTATTGAAGAGGAAACAAATCATAGACACAAAACTGAGAACTCCTTTATTTTGTCAAGTTTCAAAGAGCTACTACAAACCATGTTGGATTTAGAGTTCCAAATTCATCTTTCGATATAGGAGAGAGCAAAGTGAATCCTAAAAATACAAACTGCTACTGTAAACGAACGCTTCAACCGAGAAGAACAAAATTTGGTGAGCCAAGTGGGAATTGTGTACTTGTCATTACCACCACGTATCATCAAGATTGGGTAAAAAAGTATTTGCTGGTCTTTCAGAAACTCATAATTTCTTGGAAGCTTGGCAACTCCTTTCAATGAAAAAGCTTTTCCACAGTCTCTGCTTAGGGCTACTTGAAGAGGAAACAAATCATAGGGACAAAACTGAGAACTACTTTATTTTCTCAAGTTTCAAAGAGCTAGTACAAACCATGTTAGATTTAGAGATCCAAATTCAGCTATCTATGTAGGAGAGAACAGAGGGAAACCTAAAAATATAAACTGCTACTGTAAACGAACGCTTCAATCTAGAAGATCAAAACTTGGTGAGTCAAGTGGGATTGGTTTACTGAACATTACCACCATGTATCATCAAGTTGGAGTGAAGAAATATTTGCTGGTATTTTGGAAACTCTTTATTTCTTCGAAGCTTGGCAACCCCTCTCAATGAAAGTGCTTTTCCACAGTCTGTGCCTAGGGCTACTTGAAGAGGAAACAAACCATAGAGACAAAACTGAGAACGCCTTTATTTTGTCAAGTTTCAAAGAGCTACTACAAACCATGTTGGATGTAGAGTTCCAAATTCATCTATCTATATATGAGAGAATGGAGGGAAACCTAAAAATATAGACTGCTACTGTAAACGAACGCTTCAAAATAGAGGAACCATTTTTGGTGAGTCAAGTGGGATTTCTGTACCGATCTTTACCACCAAGTATCATCAAGATTGGGTGAAAAAATATTCGCTGGTATTTCAGTAACTCGTTATTTCTTCGAAGCTTGGCAACCCCTTTCAATGAAAGTGCTTTTCCACAGTTTCTGCTTAGGGTTACTTGAAGACTAAACAAATCATAGAGACAAAACTGAGAACTCCTTTATTTTGTCAAGTTTCAAAGAGCTACTACAAACCATGTTGGATTTAGGATTCCAAATTCATCTATCTATATACAAGAAAACAGAGTGAAACCTAAATATAAAAACTGCTACTGTAGACCAACGCTTCAACCTAGAAGAACAAAATTTGATGAGCCAAGTGGGATTGGTGTACTGATCATTACCACCAAGTATCATCAAGATTGGGTGAAAAAATATTTGCTGGTATTTCGGAAACTCGTTATTTCTTTGAAGCTTGTCAACAAGTCTCAATGAAAGTGCTTTTCCACAGTCTGTGCCTACGGCTACTTGAAGAGGAAACAAATTAGAGAGACAAAACTGAGATTTCCTTTATTTTGTCAAGTATCAAAGAGCTACTACAAACCATGTTGGATTTTGAGTTCCAAATTCATCTATCTACATAGGAGAGAATAGAGGGGAAACCTAAAAATATAAACTGCTACTGTAAACGAATGCTTCAACCTAGAAGTGTCAAAATTTGGAGAGTCAAGCGGGATTTGTGTAGCGATCATTACCACAAGTATCATCAAGATTTGGTGAAAAAATATTTGCTGATATTTCGGAAACTCGTTATTTCTTAGTAGCTTGGGAACCCCTCTCAATGAAAGTGCTTTTCCACAGTCTGTGACTAGGGCTACTTGAAGAGGAAACAAACCATAGAGACAATACTGAAAACTACTTTATTTTGTCAAGTTTCAAAGAGCTACTACAAAGCATGTTGGATTTAGAGTTCCAAATTAATCTATCTATATAGGAGAGAACAAAGTGAAACCTAAATATAAAAACTGTTACTGTAAACGAACGTTTAAACCTAGAAGAACAAAATTTGGTGAGCCAAGTGGGATTTGTGTACTTGTCATTACCACCACGTATCATCAATATTGGGTGAAAAAATATTTGCTGGTATTTCTGAAACTCATAATTTCTTGGAAGCTTGGCAACTCCTTTCAATGAAAGTGCTTTTCCACAGTCTCTGCTTAGGGCTACTTGAAGAGGAAGCAAATCATAGAGACAAAACTGAGAACTACTTTTTTTGTAAAGTTTCAAAGAGCTAGTACAAACCATGTTGGATTTAGAGTTACAAATTCAGGTATCTATATGGGAGAGAACTGAGGGAAACCTAAAAATATAAACTGCTACTGTAAACGAACGCTTCAATCTAGAACAACAAAATTTGGTGAGTCAAGTGGGATTTCTGTACCGATCATTACCACCAAGTATCATCAAGATTGGGTGAAAAATTATTTGCTGGTATTTCGGAAACTCGTTATTTCTTGGATGTTTGGCAACCCCTTTCAATGAAAGTGTTTTTCCATAGTCTGTGCTTAGGGCTACTTGAAGAGGTAACAAAGCATAGAGACAAAACTGAGAACTACTTTATTTTGTCCATTTACAAAGAGCTACTACAAACCATGTTTTATTTAGAGTCCCAAATTCATCTATCTATATAAGAGAGAACAGAGTGAAACCTACATATAGAAACTGCGAATGTAAACGAACGCTTCAACCTAGAAGAACACAATTTGGTGAGCCAAGTAGGATTTGTGTACTTGTCATTACCACAACGTATCATCAAGATTGGTTGAAAAAATATTCGCTGGTATTTTGGAAACTCGTAATTTCTTGGAAGCTTGGCAACTCCTTTCAATGAAAGTCCTTTTCCAAAGTCTCTGCTTAGGGCTACATGAAGAGGAAACAAATCATAGAGACAAAACTGAGAACTACCTTTTTTGTCAAGTTTCAAAGAGCTACTACAAACCATGTTGGATTTAGAGTTCCAAATCCATCTATCTATATAGGAGAGAACAGAGTGAAACCTAAGTATAAAAACTGCTACTCTAGACGAACGCTTCAACCTAGAAGAACACAGTTTGGTGAGCCAAGTGGGACTTGTGTACTGATCAGTACCACCACGTATCATCAAGTTTGGGTGAAAAAATATTTGCTGGTATTTCGGTAACTCGTAATTTCTTGGAAGCTTGGCAACCCCTCTCAATGAAAGTGCTTTTCCACAGTCTTTGCCTAGGGCTACTAGAAGAGGAAAGAAACCATAGAGACAAAACTGAGAACTCCTTTGTTTTGTCAAGTTTCAAAGAGCTACTACAAACCATGTTGTATTTAGAGTTAAAAATTCATCTATCTATATAGTAGAGAACAGAATGAAACCTAAATATAAAAATTGCTACTGTAGACGAACGCTTCAACCTAGGAGAATAAAATTTGGTGAGCCAAGTGGGATTTGTGTACTGATAATTACCACCAAGTATCATCAAGATTGGGTGAAAAAACATTTGCTGGTATTTCGGAAACTCGTTAATTTTTAGAAGCTTGGCAACCCCTCTCAATGAAAGTGCTTTTCCACAGTCTGTGCCTAGGGCTACTTGAAGAGGAAACAAACCATAGAGAAAAAATTGAGAACTCCTTTATTATGTCAAGTTTCAAAAAGCTACTACAATCCATGTTGGATTTAGAGTTTCAAATTCATCTATCTAGATAGGGGAGAACAGAGTGAAACCTAAAAATAAAAAATGCTACTGTAAACGAACGCTTCAACCTAGAAGAACAAAATTTGGTGAGCCAAGTGGGATTTGTGTACTTGTCATTACCACCACGTATCATCAAGATTGGGTGTAAAAGTATTTGTTGGTATTTCGGAAAATCGTAATTTCTTTGGAAGTTTTGCAACCCCGGTCAATGAAAGTGCTTTTCCACAGGGTCTTCTTAGGGATGCTTGAATAGGAAAAAAACCATAGAGACAAAATTGAGAACTACTTTTTTTTCAAGTTTCAAAGAGCTACTACAAACCATGTTGGATTTAGAGTTAGAAATCCATCTATCTAGATAGGAAAGAACAGAGTGAAACCTAAATATGAAAACTGCAACTGTAGATAAACGCTTCAACCTAGAAGAACAAAATTGAGCCAAGTGGGATTGGTGTACTGATCATTACAAACAAGTATCATCAAGATTGGATGAAAAAATATTTGCTGGTATTTTGGAAACTCGTTACTTCTTAGAAGTTGGCAACCTATCTCAATGAATGTGCTTTTCCATAGTCTGTGCCTATTGCTACTTGAAGAGGAAACAAACCATAGAGACAAAACTGAGAACTCCTTTATTTTGTCAAGTTTCAAAGAGCTACTACAAACCATGTTGGATTTAGAGTTCCAAATTCATCTATCTATATAGGAGAGAACAGAATGAAACCTAAATATAAATACTGCTAGTGTAGACGAACGCTTCAACCTAGAAGAACAAAATTTGGTGAGCCAAGTGGGATTTGTGTAGTGATCATTACCACAAAGTATCATCAAGATTGGTGAAAAAATATTTGCTGGTATTACGGAAACTCGTTAATTCTTAGAAGTTTGGCAACCACTCTCAATGAAAGTGCTTTTCCAAAGTCTGTGCCTAGGGCTAGTTGAAGAGGAAACATACCATAGAGACAAAACTGAGAACTCCTTTATTTTTTCACGTTTCCAAGAGATACTACAAACCATGTTGGATTTAGAGTTCCAAATTCATCTATCTATATAGAAGAGAACAGAGTGTAACCTAAATATAAAAACTGCTACTGTAGACGAACGCTTCAACCTAGAAGAACAAAATTTGGTGAGCCAAGTGGAATTGTTGTACTGATCATTACCACCAAGTATCATGAAGATTGGGTGAAAAAATATTTGCTGGTATTTCGGAAACTCGTTATTAGCCAGAAGCTTGGCAACCCCTTTCAATGAAACTGCTTTTCCACAGTCTCTGCTTAGGGCTATTGAAGAGGAAACAAATCATAGACACAAAACTGAGAACTCCTTTATTTTGTCAAGTTTCAAAGAGCTACTACAAACCATGTTGGATTTAGAGTTCCAAATTCATCTTTCGATATAGGAGAGAGCAAAGTGAATCCTAAAAATACAAACTGCTACTGTAAACGAACGCTTCAACCGAGAAGAACAAAATTTGGTGAGCCAAGTGGGAATTGTGTACTTGTCATTACCACCACGTATCATCAAGATTGGGTAAAAAAGTATTTGCTGGTCTTTCAGAAACTCATAATTTCTTGGAAGCTTGGCAACTCCTTTCAATGAAAAAGCTTTTCCACAGTCTCTGCTTAGGGCTACTTGAAGAGGAAACAAATCATAGGGACAAAACTGAGAACTACTTTATTTTCTCAAGTTTCAAAGAGCTAGTACAAACCATGTTAGATTTAGAGATCCAAATTCAGCTATCTATGTAGGAGAGAACAGAGGGAAACCTAAAAATATAAACTGCTACTGTAAACGAACGCTTCAATCTAGAAGATCAAAACTTGGTGAGTCAAGTGGGATTGGTTTACTGAACATTACCACCATGTATCATCAAGTTGGAGTGAAGAAATATTTGCTGGTATTTTGGAAACTCTTTATTTCTTCGAAGCTTGGCAACCCCTCTCAATGAAAGTGCTTTTCCACAGTCTGTGCCTAGGGCTACTTGAAGAGGAAACAAACCATAGAGACAAAACTGAGAACGCCTTTATTTTGTCAAGTTTCAAAGAGCTACTACAAACCATGTTGGATGTAGAGTTCCAAATTCATCTATCTATATATGAGAGAATGGAGGGAAACCTAAAAATATAGACTGCTACTGTAAACGAACGCTTCAAAATAGAGGAACCATTTTTGGTGAGTCAAGTGGGATTTCTGTACCGATCTTTACGACCAAGTATCATCAAGATTGGGTGAAAAAATATTTGCTGGTATTTCAGTAACTCGTTATTTCTTCGAAGCTTGGCAACCCCTTTCAATGAAAGTGCTTTTCCACAGTTTCTGCTTAGGGTTACTTGAAGACTAAACAAATCATAGAGACAAAACTGAGAACTCCTTTATTTTGTCAAGTTTCAAAGAGCTACTACAAACCATGTTGGATTTAGGATTCCAAATTCATCTATCTATATACAAGAAAACAGAGTGAAACCTAAATATAAAAACTGCTACTGTAGACCAACGCTTCAACCTAGAAGAACAAAATTTGATGAGCCAAGTGGGATTGGTGTACTGATCATTACCACCAAGTATCATCAAGATTGGGTGAAAAAATATTTGCGGGTATTTCGGAAACTCGTTATTTCTTTGAAGCTTGTCAACAAGTCTCAATGAAAGTGCTTTTCCACAGTCTGTGCCTACGGCTACTTGAAGAGGAATCAAATTAGAGAGACAAAACTGAGATTTCCTTTATTTTGTCAAGTATCAAAGAGCTACTACAAACCATGTTGGATTTTGAGTTCCAAATTCATCTATCTACATAGGAGAGAATAGAGGGGAAACCTAAAAATATAAACTGCTACTGTAAACGAATGCTTCAACCTAGAAGTGTCAAAATTTGGAGAGTCAAGCGGGATTTGTGTAGCGATAATTACCACAAGTATCATCAAGATTGGGTGAAAAAATATTTGCTGGTATTTCGGTAACTCGTTATTTCTTGGAAGCTTGCAACCCCTTTCAATGAAAGTGCTTTTCCACAGTCTGTGCCTAGGGCTCCTTGAAGAGGAAACAAACCAAAGAGACAATACTGAGAACTGTTTTATTTTGTCAAATTTCAAAGAGCTACTACAAACCATGTTGGATTTAGAATTCCAAATTCATGTATTTATATAGAAGAGAACAGAGGGAAACATAATATAAAATCTGCTACTGTGGATGAACGCTTCAAACTAGAAGAACAAAATTTGGTGAACCATGTGGGATTTCTGTACCGATCATTACCACCAAGTATCATCAAGATTGGGTGAAAAAATATTTGCTGGTATTTTGGAAAATCGTAATTTCTTAGAAGCTTGGCAACCCCTCTCAATGAAAGTGCTTTTCCACAGTCTGTGCCTAGGGCTACTTGAAGAGGAAACAAACCATAGAGACAAAACTGAGAACTCCTTTATTTTTTCAAGTTTCAAAGAGCTACAACAAAGCATGTTGGATTTAGAGTTCCAAATTCATCTATCAATATAAGAGAGAACAGAGTGAAACCTAAAAATAAAAATTGCTACTGTAGACGAACGCTTCAACCTAGAAGAACAAAATTTGGTGAACCATGTGGGATTTCTGTACCGATCATTACCACCAAGTATCATCAAGATTGGGTGAAAAATTATTTGCTGGTATTTCGGAAACTCGTTATTTCTTAGAAGCTTTCATCCCCTCTCAATGAAAGTGCTTTTCCACAGTCTGTGCCTAGGGCTACTTGAAGAGGAAACAAACCAGAGAGACAAAACTGAGAACTCCTTTATTTTGTCAAGTTTCAAAGAGCTACTACAAACCATGTTGGATTTAGAGTTCCAAATTCATCTATCAATATAAGACAGAACAGAGTGAAACCTCAAAATAAAAATTGCTTCTGTAAACGAACGCTTCAACCTAGAAGAACAAAATTTGGTGAGCCATGTGGGATTTGTATACTTGTCATTACCACCAAGTATCATCAAGATTGGGTGAAAAAATATTTGCTGGTATTTCGGAAACTCGTTATTTCTTGGAAGCTTGGAAACCCCCTTAAAAGAAAGTGCTTTTCCACAGTCTGTGCCTAGGGCTACTTGAAGAGGAAACAAACTACAGAGACAAGACTGAGAACTCCTTTATTTTGTCAAGTTTCAAAGAGCTACTACAAACCATGTTAGATTTAGAGTTCCAAATATATCTATCTACATAGAAGAGAACAGAGAGAAACGTAAATATAAAAACTGCTACTGTATACGAATGCTTCAACCTAGAAGAACAAAATTTGGTGAGCCAAGTGGGATTTCTGTACCAATTATTACAACCAAGTATCATCAAGATTGGGTGAAAAGATATTTGCTGATATTTCGGAAACTCGTTATTTCTTAGAAGCTGGCAACCCCTCTCAATGAAAGTGCTTTTCCACAGTCTGTGCCTAGGGCTACTTGAAGAGGAAACAAACCATAGAGACAAAACTGAGAACTACTTTATTTTGTCAATTTTCAAAGAGCTACTACAAACCATGTTGGATTTAGAGCTCCAAATTTATCTATCTATATAGGAGTGAACAAAGTGAAACCTAAAAACAAAAACTGCTATTGTAGACGAACGCTTCAAACTAGAAGAACAAAATTTTGTGAGCCAATTCTGATTTGTGTACTTGTCATTACAACCACGTATCATCAAGATTGGGTGAAAAAGTATTTGCTGGTATTTCGGAAACTCGGAATTTCTTGGAAGCCTGGCAACTCCTTTCAATGAAAGTGCTTTTCCACAGTCTCTGCTTAGGGCTACTTGAAGAGGAAACAAATCATAGAGACAAAACTGAGAACTACTTTTTTTTGTAAAGTTTCAAAGAGCTATTACAAACCATGTTGGATTTAGAGTTCCAAAATCATCTATCTATATAGGAGAGAACAGAGGGAAACCTAAAAATATAAACTGCTACTGCAAACGAACGCTTCAACTTAGAAGTTCAAAATTTGGTGAGTCAAGTGGGATTTGTGTACCGATCATTACCACCAAGTATCATCAAGATTGGGTGAAAAAATATTTGCTGGTTTTTGGAAACTCGTTATTTCTTATTAGCTTGGCAACCCCTTTCAATGAAAGTGCTTTTCCACAGTCTGTGTCTAGGGCTACTTGAAGAGGAACCAAACCATGGAGACAAAACTGAGAACTACTTTATTCTGTCACGTTTCAAAGAGCTACTACAAACCATGTTGGATTTAAAGTTCCAAATTCATCTATCAATATAAGAGAGAACAGAGTGAAACCTAAAAATAAAAATTGCTACTGTAAACGAACGCTTCAACCCAGAAGAACAAAATTTGGTGAGCCATGTGGGATTTGTGTACTTGTCATTACCACCAAGTATCATCAAGATTAGGTGAAAAAATATTTGCTTGTATTTTGGAAACTCGTTATTTCTTAGAAGTTTGGCAAACCCTCTCAATGCAAGTGCTTTTCCCCATTCTGTGCCTAGGGCTACTTGAATAGGAAACAAAACATAGAGACAAAACCACCAAGTATCATTAAGATTGGGTGAAGAAATATTGGCTGGTATTTCGGAAACACGTTATTTCTTAGAAGCTTGACAAAACAAAATTTGGTGAGCCAAGTGGGATTGGTGTACTGATCATTACCACCAAGTGTCATCACGTTTGGGTGAAAAAATGTTTGCTGGTATTTCGGAAACTCGTTATTTCTTAGAAGCCTGGCAAACCCTCTCAATGCAAGTGCTTTTCCCCAGTCTGTGCCTAGGGCTACTTGAAGAGGAAACAAACCATAGAGACAAAACTGAGAACTCCTTTATTTTGTCAAGTTTCAAAGAGCGACTACAAACCATGGTAGATTTAGAGTTTCAAATTCATCTATCTATATAGGAGAGAACAAAGTGAAACCTAAAAATAAAAACTGCTACTGTAAACGAACGCTTCAACCTAGAAGAACAAAATTTGTTGAGCCAAGTGGGATTGGTGTGCTGATCATTACCACCAAGTATCATCAAGATTGGGTGAAAAAATGCTTGCTGGTATTTCGGAAACTCGTAATTTCTTGGAATCTTGGCAACCCCTCTCAATGAAAGTGCTTTTCCACAGTCTGTGCCTAGGGCTACTTGAAGAGGAAACAAAACATAGAGACAATACTGAGAACTCCTTTATTTTGTCAAGTTTCAAAGAGCTACTACAAACCATGTTGGATTTAGAGTTCCAAATTCATCAATCAATATAAGGGAGAACAGAGTAAAACCTAAATATAAAAACTGCTACTGTAGACGAACGCTTAAACCTACAAGAATACAACTTGGTGAGCCAAGTGGGATGTGGGTACTGATCATTACCACCAAGTATCATCAAGATTGGGTGAAGAAATATTTGCTGGTATTTCGGAAACTTATTATTTCTTAGAAGTTTGGCAACCCCTTTCAATGAAAGTGATTTTCCACAGTCTGTGCCTAGGGCTACTTGAAGAGGAAAGAAACCATAGAGACAACACAGAGAACTACTTTATTTTGTCATGTTTCAAAGAGCTACTACAAACCATGTTGGATTTAGAGTTCCAAATTCATCTATCTATATAGGAGAGAACAAAGTGAAACCTAAATATATAAACTGCTACTGTAGACGAACGCTTCAGCATAGAAGAACAAAATTTGGTGAGCCAAGTGGGATTGGTGTACTGATCATTACCACCAAGTATCATCAAAGATTGGGTGAAAAAATGCTTGCTGATATTTCGGAAATTTGTTATTTCTTAGACGCTTGGCAACCCCTCTCAATGAAAGTGCTTTTCCACAGTCTGTGCCTAGGGCTACTTGAAGAGGAAACAAACCATAGAGACAAAAATGAGAATCCTTTATTTTGTCAAGTTTCAAAGAGCTACTACAAACCATGTTGGATTTAGAGTTCCAAATTTATCTATCTACATAGGAGAGAACAGAGGGAAACCTAAAAATACAAACTGCTACTGTAAACGAATGCTTCAACCGAGAAGTGTCAAAAGTTGGTGAGTCAAGTAGGATTTGTGTACCGATCATTACCACCTAAGTATCATCAAGATTGGGTGAAAAAATATGTGCTGGTGTTTCGGAAACTCGTTATTTCTCGAAAGCTTCCAACCACTTTCAATGAAAGTGTTTTTCCACAGTCTGTGCCTAGGAATACTTGAAGAGGAAACAAAACATAGAGTCAATACTGAGAAATATTTTATTTTGTCAAGTTTCAAAGGGCTACTACAAACCATGTTTTGATTTAGAGTTCCAAATTAATCTATCTATATAGGAGAGAACAGAGGGAAACCTAAATATAAAAACTGCTACTGTAGATGAACGCTTCAACCAAGAAGAACAAAATTTTTGGGACAAGTGTGGTTGTGTACTGATTACTACCACCAACTATCACCAAGATTCGGTGAAAAAATATTTGCTGTTTTTTGGAAACTCGTTATTTCTTAGAAGCTTGGCAACCCCTCTCAATGAAAATGCTTTTCCACAATCTGTGCCTAGGGCTACTTGAAGAGGTTAAAAAACATACAAACAAAAGTGAGAACTCCTTTATTTTGTCAAGTTTCAAAGAGGTACTACAAACCGTGTTGGATATAGAGTTCCAAATTCATCTATCTATATAAGAGAGGGCAGAGTGAAACCTAAATTTAAAAACTGCTAGTGTAGCCGAACGCTTCAACATAGAAGGACAAAATTTGGTTAGCCAAGCGGGATTTGTGTACTTGTCATTACCACCACGTATCGTCAAGATTGGGTGAAAAAGTTTTTGCTGGTATTTCGTAAACTCGTAATTTCTTTTAAGCTTTGCAACTCCTTTCAATGAAAGTGCTTGTTCACAGTTTCTCCTTAGAGCTACTTGAAGAGGAAACAAATCATAGAGACAAAACTGAGAACTACTTTTTTTGTCAAGTTTCAAAGAGCTCCTACAAACCATGTTGGATTTAGAGTTCCAAATTCAGCTATCTATACAGGAGAGCACAGAGGGAAACCTAAAAAAATAAACTGCTACTCTAAACGAACGCTTCAACCTAGAAGAACAAAATTTGATGAGTCAAGTGAGATTTGTGTACCGATCATTACCAGCATGTATCATCAAGATTGGGTGAAAAAATATTTGCTGGTATTTCGGAAACTCGTTATTTCTTGGAAGCTTGCAACCCCCTTCAATGAAAGTTCTTTTCCACATCTGTGCCTAGGGCTACTTGAAGAGGAAAAAAACCTTAGAGACAATACTGAGAACTGTTTTATTTTGTCAAGTTTCAAAGAGCTACTACAAACCATTTTGGATTTAGAGTTCCAAATTCATCTATCTATATTGAAGAGAACAGAGTGAAACCTAAATATAAAAACTGCTACTGTAGACGAACGCTTCAACCTAGAAGAACAAAACTTGGTGAGCCAAGTGGGATTTCTGTACCGATCGTTGCCACCAAGTATCATCAAGATTGGGTGAAAAAATATTTGCTCTTATTTCATAAACTCGTTATTTCTTGGAAGCTTGGCAAATCCCTTTCAATGAAAGTGCTGTTCCACAGGCTGTGCCTAGGGCTACTTGAAGAGGAGACAAACCATAGAGACAATACTCAGAACTCCTTTATTTTGTAAAGTTTCAAAGAGATACTACAAATCATGTTGGATTTAGAGTTCCAAATTCATTTATCTATATAGAAGAGAACAGAGTGAAACCTAAATATAAAAACTGCTACTGTAGACGAAGGCTTCAACCTAGAACAACAAAATTTGGTGAGCCAAGTGGGATTGGTGTACTGATCAATACCACCAAGTATCATCAAGATTTTGTGAAAAAATATTTGCTGGTATTTCGGAAACTCGTTATTTCTTAGAAGTTTGGCAAACCCTCTCAATTCAAGTGCTTTTACCCAGTCTGTGCCTAGGGCTACTTGAAGAGGAAACAAACCATAGAGACAAAACTGAGAACTTCTTTATTTTGTCAAGTTTCAAAGAGCTACTACAAACCATGTTGGATTTAGAGTTTCAAATTCATCAATCTATATAGGAGAGAACAAAGTGAAACTTAAAAATAAAAACTTCTACTGTAAATGAACGATTCAACCTACGAGAACAAAATTTGTTGAGCGAAGTGGGATTTGTGTACTTGTCATTACCACCACGTATCATCAAGATTGGGTGAAAAAGTATTTGCTGGTATTTAAGAAACTCGTAATTTCTTGGAAGCTTGGCAACCCCTTTCAATGAAAGTGCTTTTCCACAGTCTCTGTTTAGGGCTACGTGAAGAGAAAACAAATCATGGAGACAAAACTGAGAACTCCTTTATTTTTTCAAGTTTCAAAGAGCTTCTACAAACCATGTTGGATTTAGAGCTCCAAATTCATCCATGTATATAGGAGAGAACAGAGGGAAACCTAAAAACATAAACTGCTATTGTAAATGAACGCTTCAAAGTAGAAGAACAACATTTGGTGAGTCAAGAGGGATTTGTGTACCCATCATTACCACAAAGTATCATCAAGATTGGGTGAAAAAATATTTGATGGTATTTCGGAAATTCGTTATTTCTTAGAAGCTTGGCCACCCCTCAAAATGAAAGTGCTTTTCCACAGTCTGTGCCTAGGGCTACTTGAAGAGGAAACAAACCATAGAGACAAAACTGAGAACTCCTTTATTTGGTCAAGTTTCAAAGAGCTACTACAAACCATGTTGGATTTAGAGTTCCAAATTCATCTATCTATATAGGAGAGAACAAAGTGAAACCTAAAAATAAAAAATGCTACTGTAAACGAACACTTCAAAGTAGGAGAACAAAATTTGGTGAGCCAAGCGGGATTTGTGTACTTGTCATTACCACCACGTATCGTCTAGATTGAGTGAAAAAGTATTTGCTTGTATTTCGTAAACTCGTAATTTCTTGGAAGCTTGGCAACTCCTTTCAATGAAAGTGCTTTTCCACAGTCTCTCCTTAGGGCTACTTGAAGAGGAAACAAATCATAGAGACAAAACTGAGAACTACTTTTTTGTCAAGTTTCAAAAGCTACTACAAACCATGTGGATTTAGTGTTCCAAATTCATCTATCTATATAGGAGAGAACAGAGTGAAACCTAAATATAAAAACTGCTACTGTAGACGAATGCTTCAACCTAGAAAAACAAAATTTGGTGAGCCAAGTGGGATTGTGTTACTGATCAATACCACCACATATCATGCAGATTGGGTGAAAAAATATTTGCTGGTATTTCGGAAACTCGTTATTTCTTAGAAGCTTGGCAACCACTCTCAATGAAACTGCTTTTCCACAGTCTGTGCCTAGGGCTACTTGAAGAGGAATCAAACCATAGAGACAAAACTGAGATCTGCTTTATTTTGTCAGGTTTCAAAAAGCTACTACAAACCATGTTGGATTTAGAGTTCCAAATTCATCTATCAATATAAAAGAGAAGAGAGTAAAACCTAAATATAAAAACTACTGCTGTAGATGAACGCTTAAACCTAGAAGAACACAATTTGGTGAGCCAAGTGGGATTTGTGTACTGATCATTAACACCAAGTATAATCAAGATTCGGTGAAAAAATATTTGCTGGTATTTCGGAAACTCGTTATTTCTTGGAAGCTTGGCAACCCCTTTCAATGAAAGTGCTTTTCCACAGTCTGTGCCTAGGGCTACTTGAAGAGGAAAGAAACCAGAGAGACAAAACTGAGAACTCCTTTATTTTGTCAAGTTTCAAAGAGCTATTACAAACCATGTTGGATTTAGAGTTCCAAATTCATCTATCTACATTGGAGAGAACAGAGGGAAACCTAAAAATATGAACTGCTACTGTAAACGAACGCTTCAAACTAGAAGAACAATCTTTGCTGAGCCCAGTGGGATTTGTGTACTTGTCATTACCACCAAGTATCATCAAGATTAGGTGAAAAAATATTTGCTTGTATTTTGGAAACTCGTTATTTCTTAGAAGTTTGGCAAACCCTCTCAATGCAAGTGCTTTTCCCCATTCTGTGCCTAGGGCTACTTGAATAGGAAACAAAACATAGAGACAAAACCACCAAGTATCATTAAGATTGGGTGAAGAAATATTGGCTGGTATTTCGGAAACACGTTATTTCTTAGAAGCTTGACAAAACAAAATTTGGTGAGCCAAGTGGGATTGGTGTACTGATCATTACCACCAAGTGTCATCACGTTTGGGTGAAAAAATGTTTGCTGGTATTTCGGAAACTCGTTATTTCTTAGAAGCCTGGCAAACCCTCTCAATGCAAGTGCTTTTCCCCAGTCTGTGCCTAGGGCTACTTGAAGAGGAAACAAACCATAGAGACAAAACTGAGAACTCCTTTATTTTGTCAAGTTTCAAAGAGCGACTACAAACCATGGTAGATTTAGAGTTTCAAATTCATCTATCTATATAGGAGAGAACAAAGTGAAACCTAAAAATAAAAACTGCTACTGTAAACGAACGCTTCAACCTAGAAGAACAAAATTTGTTGAGCCAAGTGGGATTGGTGTGCTGATCATTACCACCAAGTATCATCAAGATTGGGTGAAAAAATGCTTGCTGGTATTTCGGAAACTCGTAATTTCTTGGAATCTTGGCAACCCCTCTCAATGAAAGTGCTTTTCCACAGTCTGTGCCTAGGGCTACTTGAAGAGGAAACAAAACATAGAGACAATACTGAGAACTCCTTTATTTTGTCAAGTTTCAAAGAGCTACTACAAACCATGTTGGATTTAGAGTTCCAAATTCATCAATCAATATAAGAGAGAACAGAGTAAAACCTAAATATAAAAACTGCTACTGTAGACGAACGCTTAAACCTACAAGAATACAACTTGGTGAGCCAAGTGGGATGTGGGTACTGATCATTACCACCAAGTATCATCAAGATTGGGTGAAGAAATATTTGCTGGTATTTCGGAAACTTATTATTTCTTAGAAGTTTGGCAACCCCTTTCAATGAAAGTGATTTTCCACAGTCTGTGCCTAGGGCTACTTGAAGAGGAAAGAAACCATAGAGACAACACAGAGAACTACTTTATTTTGTCATGTTTCAAAGAGCTACTACAAACCATGTTGGATTTAGAGTTCCAAATTCATCTATCTATATAGGAGAGAACAAAGTGAAACCTAAATATATAAACTGCTACTGTAGACGAACGCTTCAGCATAGAAGAACAAAATTTGGTGAGCCAAGTGGGATTGGTGTACTGATCATTACCACCAAGTATCATCAAAGATTGGGTGAAAAAATGCTTGCTGATATTTCGGAAATTTGTTATTTCTTAGACGCTTGGCAACCCCTCTCAATGAAAGTGCTTTTCCACAGTCTGTGCCTAGGGCTACTTGAAGAGGAAACAAACCATAGAGACAAAAATGAGAATCCTTTATTTTGTCAAGTTTCAAAGAGCTACTACAAACCATGTTGGATTTAGAGTTCCAAATTTATCTATCTACATAGGAGAGAACAGAGGGAAACCTAAAAATACAAACTGCTACTGTAAACGAATGCTTCAACCGAGAAGTGTCAAAAGTTGGTGAGTCAAGTAGGATTTGTGTACCGATCATTACCACTAAGTATCATCAAGATTGGGTGAAAAAATATGTGCTGGTGTTTCGGAAACTCGTTATTTCTCGAAAGCTTCCAACCACTTTCAATGAAAGTGTTTTTCCACAGTCTGTGCCTAGGAATACTTGAAGAGGAAACAAAACATAGAGTCAATACTGAGAAATATTTTATTTTGTCAAGTTTCAAAGGGCTACTACAAACCATGTTTGATTTAGAGTTCCAAATTAATCTATCTATATAGGAGAGAACAGAGGGAAACCTAAATATAAAAACTGCTACTGTAGATGAACGCTTCAACCAAGAAGAACAAAATTTTTGGGACAAGTGTGGTTGTGTACTGATTACTACCACCAACTATCACCAAGATTCGGTGAAAAAATATTTGCTGGTTTTTTGGAAACTCGTTATTTCTTAGAAGCTTGGCAACCCCTCTCAATGAAAATGCTTTTCCACAATCTGTGCCTAGGGCTACTTGAAGAGGAAAAAAAACATACAAACAAAAGTGAGAACTCCTTTATTTTGTCAAGTTTCAAAGAGGTACTACAAACCGTGTTGGATTTAGAGTTCCAAATTCATCTATCTATATAAGAGAGGGCAGAGTGAAACCTAAATTTAAAAACTGCTAGTGTAGCCGAACGCTTCAACATAGAAGGACAAAATTTGGTTAGCCAAGCGGGATTTGTGTACTTGTCATTACCACCACGTATCGTCAAGATTGGGTGAAAAAGTTTTTGCTGGTATTTCGTAAACTCGTAATTTCTTTTAAGCTTTGCAACTCCTTTCAATGAAAGTGCTTGTTCACAGTTTCTCCTTAGAGCTACTTGAAGAGGAAACAAATCATAGAGACAAAACTGAGAACTACTTTTTTTGTCAAGTTTCAAAGAGCTCCTACAAACCATGTTGGATTTAGAGTTCCAAATTCAGCTATCTATACAGGAGAGCACAGAGGGAAACCTAAAAATATAAACTGCTACTCTAAACGAACGCTTCAACCTAGAAGAAAAAAATTTGATGAGTCAAGTGAGATTTGTGTACCGATCATTACCAGCATGTATCATCAAGATTGGGTGAAAAAATATTTGCTGGTATTTCGGAAACTCGTTATTTCTTGGAAGCTTGCAACCCCCTTCAATGAAAGTTCTTTTCCACATCTGTGCCTAGGGCTACTTGAAGAGGAAAAAAACCTTAGAGACAATACTGAGAACTATTTTATTTTGTCAAGTTTCAAAGAGCTACTACAAACCATTTTGGATTTAGAGTTCCAAATTCATCTATCTATATTGAAGAGAACAGAGTGAAACCTAAATATAAAAACTGCTACTGTAGACGAACGCTTCAACCTAGAAGAACAAAACTTGGTGAGCCAAGTGGGATTTCTGTACCGATCGTTGCCACCAAGTATCATCAAGATTGGGTGAAAAAATATTTGCTCTTATTTCATAAACTCGTTATTTCTTGGAAGCTTGGCAAATCCCTTTCAATGAAAGTGCTGTTCCACAGGCTGTGCCTAGGGCTACTTGAAGAGGAGACAAACCATAGAGACAATACTCAGAACTCCTTTATTTTGTAAAGTTTCAAAGAGATACTACAAATCATGTTGGATTTAGAGTTCCAAATTCATTTATCTATATAGAAGAGAACAGAGTGAAACCTAAATATAAAAACTGCTACTGTAGACGAAGGCTTCAACCTAGAACAACAAAATTTGGTGAGTCAAGAGGGATTTGTGTACCCATCATTACCACAAAGTATCATCAAGATTGGGTGAAAAAATATTTGCTGGTATTTCGGAAATTCGTTATTTCTTAGAAGCTTGGCCACCCCTCAAAATGAAAGTGCTTTTCCACAGTCTGTGCCTAGGGCTACTTGAAGAGGAAACAAACCATAGAGACAAAACTGAGAACTCCTTTATTTGGTCAAGTTTCAAAGAGCTACTACAAACCATGTTGGATTTAGAGTTCCAAATTCATCTATCTATATAGGAGAGAACAAAGTGAAACCTAAAAATAAAAAATGCTACTGTAAACGAACACTTCAAAGTAGGAGAACAAAATTTGGTGAGCCAAGCGGGATTTGTGTACTTGTCATTACCACCACGTATCGTCTAGATTGAGTGAAAAAGTATTTGCTTGTATTTCGTAAACTCGTAATTTCTTGGAAGCTTGGCAACTCCTTTCAATGAAAGTGCTTTTCCACAGTCTCTCCTTAGGGCTACTTGAAGAGGAAACAAATCATAGAGACAAAACTGAGAACTACTTTTTTGTCAAGTTTCAAAAGCTACTACAAACCATGTGGATTTAGTGTTCCAAATTCATCTATCTATATAGGAGAGAACAGAGTGAAACCTAAATATAAAAACTGCTACTGTAGACGAATGCTTCAACCTAGAAAAACAAAATTTGGTGAGCCAAGTGGGATTGTGTTACTGATCAATACCACCACATATCATGCAGATTGGGTGAAAAAATATTTGCTGGTATTTCGGAAACTCGTTATTTCTTAGAAGCTTGGCAACCACTCTCAATGAAACTGCTTTTCCACAGTCTGTGCCTAGGGCTACTTGAAGAGGAAACAAACCATAGAGACAATACTGAGAACTCCTTTATGTTGTCAAGTTTCAAACAGCTACTACAAACCATGTTGGATTTAGAGTTCCAAATTTATGTATCTATATAGAAGAAAACAGAGTGAAACCTAAATATAAAAACTGCTACTGTAGAAGAACACTTCAACCTAGAAGAACAAAATTTGGTGAGCCAAGTGGGATTTCTGTACTGATCATTACCACCAAGTGTCATCAAGATTGGGTGAAAAAATATTTGCTCTTATTTCGGAAACTCTTTATTTCTTGGAAGCTTGGCAACCCCTTTCAATGAAAGTGCTTTTCAACTATCTGTGCCTAGGGCTACTTGAAGAGGAGACAAACAATAGAGACAATACTCAGAACTCCTTTATTTTGTCAAGTTTCAAAGAGCTACTACAAACCATGTTGGATTTAGAGTTCCAAATTCATCTATCTATATAGAAGAGAACAGAGTGAAACCTAAATATAAAAACTGCTACTGTAGACGAAGGCTTCAACCTAGAAAAACAAAATTTGGTGAGCCAAGTGGGATTGGTGTACTGACCATTACCACCATGTATCATCAAGATTTCGTGAAAAAATATTTGCTGGTATTTCGGAAACTCGTTATTTCTTAGAAGCTTGGCAACCCCTCTCAATGAAAGTGTTTTTCCACAGTCTGTGCCTACGGCTACTTGAACAGGAAACAAACCAGAGGGACAAAACTGAGAACTCGTTTATTTTGTCACGTTTCAAAGAGCTACTACAAACCATGTTGGATTTAGAGTTCCAAATTCATCTATCAATATCTGAGAGAACAGAGTAAAACCTAAATATAAAAACTGCTACTGTAGACGAACGCTTCAACATAGAAGAATAAAATTTGGTGAGCCAAGTGGGATTTGTGTACTGATCATTACCATCAAGTATCATCAAGATTGGGTGAAAAAATATTTGCAGGTATTTCAGAAACTCATTATTTCTTGGAAGCTTGGCAACCCCTTTCAATGAAAGTGCTTTTCCACAGTCTCTGTTTAGGGCTACTTGAATTGAAAACAAATCATAGAGACAAAACTGAGAACTCCTTTATTTTTTCAAGTTTCAAAGAACTACTAAAAACCATGTTGGACTTAGAGCTCCAAATTCATCCACGTATATAGGAGAGAACAGAGGGAAACCTAAAAACATAAACTGCTATTGTAAATGAACGCATCAAACTAGGAGAACAACATTTGGTGAGTCAAGTGGGATTTGTGTACCCATCATTACCACCAAGTATCATCAAGATTGGGTGAAAAAATATTTGCTGGTTTTTCGGAAATTCGTTATTTCTTAGAAGCTTGGCCACCCTTCAAAATGAAAGTGCTTTTCCACAGTCTGTGCCTAGGGCTACTTGAAGAGGAAACAAACCATAGAGACAAAACTGAGAACTCCTTTATTTTGTCAAGTTTCAAAGAGCTACTACAAACCATGTTGGATTTAGAGTTCCAAATTCATCTATCTATATAGGAGAGAACAAAGTGAAACCTAAAAATAAAAAAATGCTACTGTAAACGAACACTTCAACTTAGGAGAACAAAATTTGGTGAGCCAAGCGGGATTTGTGTACTTGTCATTACCACCACGTATCGTCAAGATTGAGTGAAAAAGTATTTGCTTGTATTTCGTAAACTCGTAATTTCTTGGAAGCTTGGCAACTCCTTTAAATGAAAGTGTTTTTCCACAGTCTCTCCTTAGGGCTACTTGAAGAGGAAACAAATCATAGAGAAAAAACTGAGAACTACTTTTTTGTCAAGTTTCAAAAGCTACTACAAACCATGTTGGATTTAGTGTTCCAAATTCATCAATCTATATAGGAGAGAACAGAGTGAAACCTAAATATAAAAACTGCTACTGTAGACGAATGCTTCAACCTAGAAAAACAAAATTTGGTGAGCCAAGTGGGATTGTTGTAGTGATCAATACCACCACATATCATGCAGATTGGGTGAAAAAATATTTGCTGGTATTTCGGAAACTCGTTATTTCTTAGAAGCTTGGCAACCACTCTCAATGAAACTGCTTTTCCACAGTCTGTGCCTAGGGCTACTTGAAGAGGAAACAAATCATAGAGACAAAACTGAGATCTCCTTTATTTTGTCAAGTTTCAAAGAGCTACTACAAACCATGTTGGATTTAGAGTTCCAAATTCATCTATCAATATAAGAGAGAAGAGAGTTAAACCTAAATATAAAAACTACTACTGTAGACGAACGCTTAAACCTAGAAGAACACAATTTGGTGAGCCAAGTGGGATTTGTGTACTGATCATTAACACCAAGTATCATCAAGATTCGGTGAAAAAATATTTGCTGGTATTTCGGAAACTCGTTATTTCTTAGAAGTTTTGCAAACCCTCTCAATGCAAGTGCTCTTCTCCAGTCTGTACCTAGGGCTACTTGAAGAGGAAACAAACCATAGAGACAAAACTGAGAACTCCTTTATTTTGTCAAGTTTCAAAGAGCTACTACAATCCATGTTGGATTTAGAGTTCCAAATTCATCTATCCCATATAGGAGAGAACAAAGTGAAATCTAAAAATATAAACTGTTACTGTAAACGAACACTTCAACCTAGAAGAACAAAATTTGGTAGGCCAAGCGGGATTTGTGTACTTGTCATTACCACCACATATCGTCAAGATTGGGTGAAAAACTAATTGCTGGTATTTCGTAAACTCGTAATTTCTTGGAAGCTTGGCAACTCCTTTCAATGAAAGTGCTTTTCCACAGTCTCTCCTTAGGGCTACTTGAAGAAGAAACAAATCAGAGAGACAAAACTGAGAACTACTTTTTTTGTCAAGTTTCAAAGAGATACTACAAACCATGTTGGATTTAGAGTTCCAAATTCAGTTATCTATATAGGAGAGCACAGAGGGAAACCTAAAAATATAAACTGCTACTGTAAACGAACACTTCAACCTAGAAGAACAAAATTTGGTGAGTCAAGTGGGATTTGTGTACCAATCATTACGACCAAGTATCATCAAGATTGGGTGAAAAAATATTTGCTGGTATTTCGGAAACTCGTTATTTCTTGGAAGCTTGGCAACCCCTTTCAATGAAAGTGCTTTTCCACAGTCTGTGCCTAGGGCTACTTGAAGAGGAAAGAAACCAGAGAGACAAAACTGAGATCTCCTTTATTTTGTCAAGTTTCAAAGAGCTATTACAAACCATGTTGGATTTAGAGTTCCAAATTCATCTATCTACATAGGAGAGAACAGAGGGAAACCTAAAAATATGAACTGCTACTGTAAACGAACGCTTCAAACTAGAAGAACAAACTTTGGTGAGCCCAGTGGGATTTGTGTACTTGTCATTAACGCCAAGTATCATCAAGATTGGGTGAAAAAATATTTTGGTATTTCGGAAACTCGTAATTTCTTGGAAGCTTGGCAACTCCTTTCAATGAAAGTGCTTTTCCACAGGCTCTTCTTAGGGCTACTTGAAGAAGAAACAAATCATAGAGACAAATCTGAGAACTCCATTATTTCTTCAAGTTTCAAAGAGCTACTACAAACCATGTTGGACTTAGAGTTCCAAATTAATCTATCTATATAGGAGACAACAGAGGGAAACCTAAATATAAAAACTGCTACTGTAGACGAACGCTTCAACCTAGAAGAAGAAAATTTGGTGGGCCAAGTGTGATTTGTGTACTGATCACTACCACCAAGTATCACCAAGATTCGGTGAAAAAATATTTGCTGGTTTTTTGGAAACTCGTTATTTCTTAGAAGCCTGGCAACACCTCTCAATGAAAATGCTTTTCCACAATCTGTGCCTAGGGCTACTTGAAGAGGATAAAAACCATAGAGACAAAACTGAGAACTCCGTTCTTTTGTCAAGTTTCAAAGAGCTACTACAAACCATGTTGGATTTAGAGTTCCAAATTCATCTATCTATATAAGAGAGGGTAGAGTGAAACCTAAATTTAAAAACTGCTAGTGTAGACGAACGCTTAAACATAGAAGGACAAAATTTGTTTAGCCAAGCGGGATTTGTGTACTTGTCATTACCACCACATATCGTCAAGATTAGGTGAAAAAGTATTTGCTGGTATTTCAAAAACTCGTAATTTCTTGGAAGCCTGCAACTAATTTCAATGAAAGTGCTTTTCCACAGTCTGTGCTTAGGGCTACTTGAAGAGGAAACAAATCATAGATACAAAACTGAGAACTGCTTTATTTTGTCAAGTTTCAAAGAGCTACTACAAACCATGTTGTATTTAGAGTTCCAAATTCATCTATCTATATAGGAGAGAACAAAGGGAAACCTAAAAATATAGACTGCTACTGTAAACGAACGCTTCAACCTAGAAGAACAAAATTTGGTGAGTCAAGTGGGATTTCTGTACAGATCATTACCACCAAGTATCATCCAGATTGGGTGAAAAAATATTTGCTGGTATTTCGGAAACTCGTTATTTCTTGGAAGCTTGGCAACCCGTTTCAATGAAAGTGCTTTTCCACAGTCTGTGCCTAGGGCTCCTTGAAAAGGACACAAACCATAGAGACAATACTGAGAACTACTTTATTTTTTCAAGTTTCAAAGAGCTACTACAAACCATGTTGGATTTAGAGTTCCAAATTCATCTATCTATATAGGAGAGAACAAAGGGAAACCTAAAAATATAGACTGCTACTGTAAACGAACGCTTCAACCTAGAGGAACAAAATTTGTTCAGTCCACAGGGAATTGTGTACTGATCATTACCACCAAGTATGATCCAGATTGAGTGAAAAAATATTTGCTGGTATTTCGTAAACTCGTTATTTCTTAGAAGTTTGGCAAACCCTCTCAATGTAAGTGCTTTTCCCCAGTCTGTGCCTAGGGCTACTTGAAGAGGAAACAAACCATAGAGACAAAACTGAGAACTCCTTCATGTTGTCAAGTTTCAAAGAGCTACTACAAACCATGTTGGATTTAGAGTTTCAAATTCATCTATCTATATAGGAGAGAACAAAGTGAAACCTAAAAAAAAAACTGCTACTGTAAATGAATGCTTCAACCTAGAAGAACAAAATTTGTTGAGCCAAGTGGGATTTGTGTACTTGTCATTACCACCACGTATCATCAAGATTGGGTGAAAAAATATTTGCTGGTATTTCGTAAACTCGTTATTTCTTTGAAATTTGGCAACCCCTTTCAATGAAAGTGATTTTCCACAGTCTGTGCCTAGGACTACTTGAGGAGGAAACAAAACATAGAGACAATACTGAAAACTCCTTTATTTTGTCAAGTTTCAAAGAGCTACTACAAACCATGTTGGATTTAGAGTTCCAAATTCATCTATCTATATAGAAGAGAACATAGTGAAACCTAAATATAAAAACTGCTACTGTAGACCAACGCTTCAACCTAGAAAAACAAAATTTGCTGAGCCAAGTTGGATTGTTGTACTGGTCATTACCACCAAGTATCATCAAGATTGGGTAAAAAAATATTTGCTGGTATTTCGGAAACTCGTTATTTCTTAGAAGTTTGGCAAACCCTCTCAATGCAAGTGCTTTTCCCCAGTCTGTGCCTAGGGCTACTTGAAGAGGAAACAAATCATAGAGACAATACTGAGAACTATTTTATTTTGTCAAGTTTCAAAGAGCTACTACAAACCATGTTGGATTTAGAGTTCCAAATTCATCTATCTATATAGAAGACAACAGAGTGAAACCTAAATATAAAAACTGCTACTGTAGACGAACGATTCAACCTACGAGAACAAAATTTGTTGAGCGAAGTGGGATTTGTGTACTTGTCATTACCACCACGTATCATCAAGATTGGGTGAAAAAGTATTTGCTGGTATTTAAGAAACTCGTAATTTCTTGGAAGCTTGGCAACCCCTTTCAATGAAAGTGCTTTTCCACAGTCTCTGTTTAGGGCTACGTGAAGAGAAAACAAATCATAGAGACAAAACTGAGAACCACTTTTTTTTTGTCAAGTTTCAAAGAGCTACTGCAAACCATGTTGGATTTAGAGTTCCAAATTCTGCTATCAATATAGGGGAGAACAGAGGGAAACCTAAAAATATAAACTGCTACTGTAAACGAACGCTTCAAACTAGAAGAACAAAATTGGGTGAGTCAAGTGGGATTTCAGTACCGATCATTACCACCAAGTATCATCAAGATTGGGTAAAAAAATATTTGCTGGTATTTCGGAAACTCGTTATTTCTTTGAAATTTGGCAACCCCTTTCAATGAAAGTACTTTTCCACAGTCTGTGCCTAGGGCTACTTGAAGAGGAAACAAACCATAGAGACAAAACTGAGAACGCCATTATTTTGTCAAGTTTCCACGAGCTACTACAAAGCATGCTGGATTTAGAGTTCCAAATTCATCTATGTATATAGCAGAGAACAAAGTGAAACCTAAAAATAAAAACTGCTACTGAAAACGAACGCTTCAACCTAGAAGAACAATATTTGGTGAGCCAAGTGGGATTTGTGTACTTGTCATTACCACCACGTATCATCAAGATTGGGTGAAAAAACATTTGCTGGTATTTCGGAAACTCGTTATTTCTTGGAAGCTTGGCAACCCCTTTCAATGAAAGTGCTTTTCCACCGTCTGTGCCTAGGTCTGCTGGAAGAGGAAACAAACCATTGAGACAAAACTGAGAACTCCTTTATTTTGTCAAGTTTCAAACAGCGACTACAAACCATGTTGGATTTAGATTTCCAAATTCATCTATCTATATAGGAGAGAACAAAGTGAAACCTGAAAATAAATACTGCTACTGTAAACCAACGCTTCAACCTAGAAGAACAGAATTTGGTGACCCAAGTGGGTTTTGTGTACTTGTCATTAACACCATGTATCATCAAGATTGGGTGAAAAAATATTTGCTGGTATTTCGGAAACTCGTAATTTCTTAGAAGCTTGGCAACCCCTCTCAATGAAAGTGCTTTTCCACAGTCTGTGCCTAGGGCTACTTGAAGAGGAAACAAACCATAGAGAGAAAACTGAGAATGCCTTTATTTTCTCAAGTTTCAAAGAGCTACTAAAAACAATGTTGGACTTAGAGTTCCAAATTCATCTAACTATATAAGAGAGAACAGAGGGAAACCTAAAAATATAAACTGCTACTTTAAACGAACGCTTCAACCTAGAAGAACAAAATTTGGTGAGTCAAGTGGGATTGTGTACTTGTCATTACCACCAAGTTTCATTAAGATTGGGTGCAAAAATATTTGCTGGTATTTCAGAAACTCATTATTTCTTGGAAGCTTGGCAACCCCTTTCAATGAAAGTGCTTTTCCACAGTCTGTGCCTAGGACTACTTGAAGAGGAAACAAACCATAGAGACAATACTGAGAACTCCTTTATTTTGTCAAGTTTCAAAGAGCTACTTCAAACCATGTTGGATTTAGAGTTCCAAATTCATCTATCTATATAGAAGAGAACAGAGGGAAACCTAAAAATATAAACTGCTAATGTAAAAGAACGCTGCAACCTAGAAGAACAAAATTTGGTGAGCCAAGTGGTATTTGTGTACTTGTCATTACGACCAACTATCATCAAGATTGGGTGAAAATATATTTGCTGGTATTTCGGAATCTCGTAATTTTTTAGAAGCTTGACAACCCCTCTCAATGAAAGTGCTTTTCCACAGTCTGTGCCTAGGACTACCTGAAGAGGAAACAAACCATAGAGACAATACTGAGAACTCCTTTATTTTGTCACGTTTCAAAGAGCTACTACAAACCATGTTGGATTTAGAGTTCCAAATTCATCTATCTATACAGAATAGAACAGAGTGAAACATAAATATAAAAACTGCTACTGTAGAAGAACGCTTCAACCTAGAAGAACAAAATTTGGTGAGCCAAGTGGGATTGGTGTACTGTTCATTACCACCATGTATCATCAAGATTGGGTGAAAAATATTTGCTGGTATTTCGGAAACTCATTATTTCTTAGAAGCTTGGCCACCCCTCAAAATGAAAGTGCTTTTCCACAATCTGTGCCTAGGGCTACTTGAAGAGGAAACAAACCATAGAGACAAAACTGAGAACTCCTTTATTTTGTCAAGTTTCAAGGAGCTACTACAAACCATGTTGGATTTAGAGTTCCAAATTTATCTATCTATATAGGAGAGAACAAAGTGAAACCTAAAAATAAAAACTGCTAATGTAAACGTACACTTCAAACTAGAAGAACAAAATTTGGTGGGCCAAGCGGGATTTGTGTACTTGTCATTACCACCACATATCATCAAGATTTGGTGAAAAAGGATTTGTGGTATTTCGGAAACTCGTAATTTCTTGGAAGCTTGGCAACTCCTTTCAATGAAAGACCTTTTCCACAGTCTCTGCTTAGGGCAACATGAAGAGGAAACAAATCGTAGAGACAAAACTGAGAACTGCTTTTTTTGTAAAGTTTCAAAGAGCTAGTACAAAACATGTTGGATTTAGAGTTCCAAATTCAGGTATCTATATAGGAGAGAACAGAGGGAAACCTAAAAATATAAACTGCTACTGTAAACGACCGCTTCAAAATAGAAGATCAAAATTTGGTGAGTCAAGTGGGATTTCTGTACCGATCATTACCACCAATTATTATCCAGATTGGGTGAAAAAATATTTGCTGGTATTTCGAAAACTCATTATTTCTTAGGAGATTGGAAACCCCTCTCAATGAAATTGCTTTTCCACAGTCTGTGCCTAGGGCTACTCTAAGAGGAAACAAACCATAGAGACAACAATGAGAACTACTTTATTTTGTCAAGTTTCATTGAGCTACTACACACCATATTGGATTTAGAGTTCCAAATTCATCTATCTATATAGGAGAAAACAGAGGGAAACCTAAAAATATAAACTGCTAATGTAAATGAACGCTTCAAACTAGAAGAACAAACATTCTTGAGTCAAGTGGGATTTGTGTACCAATCATTACCATCAAGTATCATCAAGATTGGGTGAAAAAATATTTGCTGGTATTTTGGAAACTTGTAATTTCGTGGAAGCTTGGCAACTCCTTTCAATGAATATACTTTTCCACAGTCTCTACTTAGGGCTACTTGAAAAGGAAACAAATCATAGAGAAGAAACTGAGAACTACTTTTTTTTGTCAAGTTTCAAAGAGCTAGTGCAAACCATGTTGGATTTAGTGTTCCAAATTCAGCTATCTATATAGGAGAGAACAGAGGGAAACCTAAAAATATACACTGCTACTGTAAACGAATGCTTCAAACCAGAAGAACAAAATTTGGTGAGTCAAGTGGGATATCTGTACCGATCATTACCACCAATTATCATCAAGATTGGGAAAAAAAATATTTGCTGGTATTTCGGAAACTCGTTATTTCTTCGAAATTTGGCAACCCCTTTCAATGAAAATACTTTTATACAGTCTGTGCCTAGGGCTACTTGAAGAGGAAACAAACCATGGAGACAAAACTGAGAACGCCATTATTTTCTTAAGTTTCCACGAGCTAATACAAAGCATGCTAGATTTAGAGTTCCAAATTCATGTATGTATATAGCAGAGAAGAAAGTGAAACCTAAAAATAAAAACTGCTACTGAAAACGAACGTTTCAACCTAGAAGAACAAATTTTGGTGAGCCAAGTGGGATTTGTGTACTTGTCATTACCACCACGTATCATCAAGATTGGGTGAAAAAACATTTGCTGGTATTTCGGAAACTCATTATTTCTTGGAAGCTTGGCAACCCCATTCAATGAAAGTGCTTTTCCACAGTCTGTGCCAAGGGCTACTTGAAGAGGAAACAAACCATAGACACAATACTGAGAACTCTTTGATTTTGTCAAGTTTCAAAGAGCTAATACAAACCATGTTGGATTTAGAGTTCCAAATTCATGTATCTATATAGAAGAGAACAGAGTGAAACCTAAATATAAAAACTGCTACTGTAGACGAACGCTTCAACCTAGAAGAACAAAATTTGGTGAGCCACGTGGGATTTGTGTACTTGTCATTACCAAAAAGTATCATCAAGATTGGGTGAAAAAATATTTGCTGGTATTTCGAAAACTCATTATTTCTTAGAGGCTTGGCAACCCCTCTCAATGAAACTGCTTTTCCACAGTCTGTGCCTAGGGCTACATGAAGAGGAAACAAACCATAGAGACAAAACTGAGAACTCCTTTATTTTTTCAAGTTTCAAAGAGCTACTACAAACCATGTTGGATTTAGAGTTCCAAATTCATCTATCTATATAGAAGTGAGCAGAGTGAAACCTAAATATAAAAACTGCTGCTGTAGAAGAATGCTTCAACCTAGAAGAACAAAATTTGGTGAGCAAGTGGGATTTGTGTACTTGTCATTACCACCAAGTATCATCGAGATTGGGTGAAAAAATATTTGCTCGTATTTCGGAAACTCGTTATTTCTTGGAAGCTTGGCAACCCCTTTCAACGAAAGTTCTTTTCCACAATCTCTACCTAGGGCTACTTGAAGAGGAACAAACCATAGAGACAATACTGAGAACTTCTTTATTTTGTCAAGTTTCAAAGAGCTACTACAAACCATGTTGGATTTAGAGTTCCAAATTCATCTATATATATAGAAGAGAACAGAGTGAAACCTAAATATAAAAACTGCTACTGTAGACGAACGCTTCAACCTAGAAGAACAAAATTTGGTGAGCCAAGTGGGATTGTTGTACTGATCAATACCACCAAGTATAATCAAGATTGGGTGATAAAATATTTGCTGGTATTTCGGAAACTCGTTATTTCTTAGAAGCTTGGGAAACCCTCTCAATGAAAGTGCTTTTCCACAGTCTGTGCCTATGGCTACTTGAAGAGGAAACAAAACATAGAGACAAAACTGAGATCTCCTTTATTTTGTCAAGTTTCAAAGAGCTACTACAAACCATGTTGGATTTAGAGTTCCAAATTCATCTATCAATATAAGAGAGAACAGAGTAAAACCTAAATATAAAAACTACTACTGTAGAAGAACACTTAAACCTAGAAGAACACAATTTGGTGAGCCAAGTAGGATTTGTGTACTGATCATTACCACCAAGTATCATCAAGATTGGGTAAAAAAATATTTGCTGGTATTTTGGAAACTCGTTATTTCTTAGAAGTTTGGCAAACCCTCTCAATGCAATTGCTTTTCCCTAGTCTGTGCCTAGGGCTACTTGAAGAGGAAACAAACCATAGAGACAAAACTGAGAACTCCTTTATTTTGCAAGTTTCAAAGAGCTACTACAAACCATCATGGATTTAGAGTTTCAAATTTGTCTATCTATATAGCAGAGAACAAAGTGAAACCTAAAAATAAAAACTGCTACGGTAAACGAACGCTTCAACCTAGAAGAACAAAATTTGGTGAGTCAAGTGGAATTTGTGTACCGATCATTCCCACCACGTATCATCAAGATTGGGTGAAAAAGTATTTGCTGGTATTTCGGAAACTCGTAATTTCTTGGAAGCATGGCAACCCCTTTTATTGAAACTGCTTTTCCACAGTCTCGGTTTATGGCTCCTTGAAGAGAAAACAAATCATAGAGACAAAACTGAGAACTCCTTTATTTTTTCAAGTTTCAAAGAGCTACTAAAAACCATGTTGGATTTAGAGCTCCAAATTCATCTATCTATATAGGAGAGAACAAAGTGAAACCTAAAAATAAAAACTGCTATTGTAAACGAACGCTTCAACCGAGAATAACAAAATTTGGTGAGCCAAGTGGGATTTGTGTATTTGTCATTACCACCACTTATCATCAAGATTGGGTGAAAAAGTATTTGCTGGTATTTCGGAAATTCGTAATTTCTTGGAAGCTTGGCAACCCCTTTCAATGAAAGTGCTTTTCCTCAGTCTCTGCTTAGGGCTACTTGAAGAGGAAAGAAAACATAGAGACAAAACTGAGAACTACTTTTTTTTGTCAAGTTTCAAATAGGTAGTACAAACCATGTTGGATTTAGAGTTCCAAATTCAGCTATCTATAAGGAGAGAATAGAGTGAAACCTAAAAATATAAACTGCTACTGTAAACGAACGCTTCAAACTAGAAGAACAAAATTTGGTGAGTCAAGTGGGATTTCTGTACCGAACATTACCACCAAGTATCATCAAGATTGGGTGAAAAAATATTTGCTGGTATTTCAGAAACTCGTTATTTCTTCGAAGCTTTGCAACCCCTTTAAATGAAATTGCTTTTCCACAGTCTGTGCCAAGGGCTACTTGAACAGGAAACAAACCATAGGGACAATACTGAGAACTCCTTTATTTTGTCAAGTTTCAAAGAGCTACTACAAACCATGTTGGATTTAGAGTTCCAAATTCATGTATCTATATAGAAGAGAACAGAGTGAAACCTAAATATAAAAACTGCTACTGTAGACGAACGCTTCAACGTAGATGTACAAAAGTTGGTGAGCCAAGTGGGATTGGTTTACTCATTATTAGCAGCAAGTATCATCAAGATTGGGTGAAAAAACATTTGCTGGTATTAAGGAAACTCGTTATTTCCTAGAAGCTTGGCAACCCCTCTCAATGAAACTGCTTTTCCACAGTCTGTGCCTAGGGCTACTTGAAGAGGAAAGAAACCAGAGAGACAAAACTGAGATCTGCTTTATTTTGTCAAGTTTCAAAGAGCTACAACAAACCATGTTGGATTAAGAGTTCCAAATTCATCTATTTATATAGAAGAGAACAGAGGGAAACCTAAAAATATAAACTGCTAGTGTAAAAGAACGCTTCAACCTAGAAGAACAAAATTTGGTGAGTCAAGTGGGATTTGTGTTCCGATCATTACCACCAAGTATCATCAAGATTGGGTGAAAAAATATTTGCGGGTATTTCGGAAACTCGTTATTTCTTAGAAGCTTGGCAACCCCTCTCAATGAAACTGCTTTTCCACAGTCTGTGCCTAGGGCTACTTGAAGAGGAATCAACCATAAAGACAAAACTGAGAACTACTTTATTTTGTCAAGTTTCAAAGAGCTACTACAAACCATGTTGGATTTAGAGTTCGAAATTCATCTATCTATATAGGAGAGAACAGAGGGAAACCTAAATATAAAAACGACTACTGAAGACGAACGCTTCAACCTAGAAGAACAAAATTTGGTGAGCCAAGTGGGATTTGTGTACTGATCATTACCACCAAGTACCATCAAGAATGGGTGAAAAAATATTTGCTGGTATTTCGGAAACTCGTTATTTCTTTGAAGCTTGGCAACCCCTGTCAATTAAAGTGCTTTGCCACAGTCTGTGCCTAGGGCTACTTGAAGAGGAAACAACCATAGAGACAAAACTGAGAACTCCTTTTTTTTGTCAATTTTCAAAGGGCTACTACAAACCATGTTGGATTTAGAGTTCCAAATTCATCTATCTATATAGGAGACAACAGAGGGAAACCTAAAAATATAAACTGCTAGTGTAAACGAATGCTTCAACCTAGAAGAATAAATTTGGTGGGCCAAGTGGGATTTGTGTCCTTGTCATTACGACCACGTATCATGCAGATTGGGTGAAAAAATATTTGCTGGTATTTCGGAAACTCGTAATTTCTTGGAAGCTTGGCAACCCCTTTCAATGAAAGTGCTTTTCCACAGTCTCTGTTCGGGCTAGTTGAAGAGGAAACAAACCATAGAGACAAAACTGAGAACTCCTTTATTTTGTCAAGTTTCAAAGAGCGACTACAAACCAAGTGGATTTAGAGTTCCAAATTCATCTATCTATGTAGAAGAGAACAGAGGGAAACCTAAATATAAAAACGACTACTGTAGACGAACGCTTCAACCTAGAAGAACATAATTTGGTGAGCCAAGTGGGATTTCTGTACTGATCATTACCACCAAGTATCATCAAGATTGGGTGAAAAAATATTTGCTGGTATTTCGG
The DNA here is from genome assembly GCF_048772815.1 of Callospermophilus lateralis. NCBI lineage: Eukaryota > Metazoa > Chordata > Mammalia > Rodentia > Sciuridae > Callospermophilus > Callospermophilus lateralis. The sequence continues at coordinate 102,594 of NW_027513612.1, forward strand.
AAACTCGTTATTTCTTGGAAGCTTGGCAACCCCTCTCAATGAAACTGCTTTTCCACAGTCTGTGCCTAGGGCTACTTGAAGAGGAAACAACCATAGAGACAAAACTGAGAACTCCTTTATTTTGTCAAGTTTCAAAGGGTACTACAAACCATGTTGGATTTAGAGTTCCAAATTCATCTATCTATATAGGAGAGAAGAGAGGGAAACCTAAAAATATAAACTGCTACTGTAAACGAATGCTTCAACCTAGAAGAACAAAATTTGGTGGGCCAAGTGGGATTTGTGTCCTTGTCATTACGACCACGTATCATTCAGATTGGGTGAAAAAATATTTGCTAGTATTTAGGAAACTCGTAATTTCTTGGAAGCTTTGCAACCCCTTTCAATGAAAGTGCTTTTCCACAGTCTCTGCTTAGGGCTTCTTGAGGAGGAATCAAATTATAGAGACAAACCTGAGAACTCCTTTATTATGTCAAGTTTCAAAGAGCTACTACAAACCTTGTTGGATTTAGAATTCCAAATTAATCTATCTATATAGGAGAGAACAGAGTGAAACCTAAATGTAAAAACTGCTACTGTAGACGAACGCTTCAACCTAGAAGAACAAAATTTGGTGAGCCAATTGGGATTTGTGTACTGATCATTACCACCAAGTATCATCAAGATTGGTTGAAAAAATATTTGCTGGTATTTCGGAAACTCGTTATTTCTTAAAAGCTTGGCAACCCCTCTCAATGAAATTGCTTTTCCACAGTCTGTGCCTAGGGCTACTTGAATAGGTAACAAACCGTAGAGACAAAAGTGAGAACTCCTTTATTTTGTCAAGTTTCAAAGAGCTACAACAAACCATGTTGGATTAAGAGTTCCAAATTCATCTATCAATATGGGAGAGAACAGAGGGAAACCTAAAAATAAAAACTGCTACTGTAAACGAACGCTTCAACCTAGAAGAACAAAATTTGGTTAGCCAAGTGGAATTTTTGTACCGATCATTACCACCATGTATCATCAAGATTGGGTGAAAAAATATTTGCTGGTATTTTGGAAACTCGTAATTTTTTGGAAGCTTGGCAACCCCTTTCAATGAAAGTGCTTTTCCACATTTTCTGCTTAGGGTTACTTGAAGAGGAAAAAATAATAGAGACAAAATTTAGAATTCCTTTATTTTGTCAAGTTTCAAAGAGCTACTACAAACCATGTTGGATTTAGAGTTCCAAATTCATCTGTCTATATAGGAGAGAACAGAGGGAAACCTAAAAATATAAACTGCTAGTGTAAAAGAACGCTTCAACCTAGAAGAACAAAATTTGGTGAGTCAAGGGGGATTTGTGTTCCGATCATTACCACCAAGTATCATCAAGATTGGGTGAAAAAATAATTTGCTGGTATTTCGGAAAATCGTAATTTATTGGAAGCTTGGCAACCCCTATTAATGAAAGTGCTTTTCCACAGTCTCTGCTTAGGGCTCCTTGAAGAAAAAACAAACCATAGAGACAAAACTGAGAACTACTTTTTTTTGTCAAGTTTCAAAGAGCTACTACAAACCATGTTGGATTTAGAGTTCCAAATTCATCTATCTATATATGAGAGAACAGAGTGAAACCTAAAAATATAAACTGCTACTGTAAAAGAACGCTTCAACCTAGAAGAACAAAATTTTTTGAGTCAAGTGGGATTTGTGTACCGATCATTACCACCAAGTATCATCAAGTTCGGGTGAAAAAATATTTGCTGGTATTTCGGAAACTCGTTATTTCTTGGAAGCTTGGCAAAACCTTTCAATGAAAGTGCTTTTCCACAGTCTCTGTTAGGGCTACTTGAAGAGGAAACAAACCATAGAGACAAAACTGAGAATTCCTTTATTTTGTCAAGTTTCAAAGAGCGACTACAATCCAAGTGGATTTAGAGTTCAAAATTCATCTATCTATGTAGGAGAGAACAGAGGAAACCTAAATATAAAAACGACTACTGTAGACGAACACTTCAACATAGAAGAACTTAATTTGGTGAGCCAAGTGGGATTTCTGTACTGATCATTACCACCAAGTATCATCAAGTATGGGTGAAAAAATATTTGCTGGTATTTCGGAAACTCGTTATTTCTTAGAAGCTTGGCAACCCTCTCAATGAAACTGGTTTTCCACAGTCTGTGCCTAGGGCTACTTGAAGAGGAAACAACCATAGAGACAAAACTGAGAACTCCTTTATTTTGTCAAGTTTCACAGGGCTACTACAAACCATACTGGATTTATAGTTCCAAATTCATCTATCTATATAGGAGAGAACAGAGGGAAACCTAAATATAAAAACGACTACTGTAGACGAACGCTTCAACCTAGAAGAACAAAATTTGGTGAGCCAAGTGGGATTTGTTTATTGATCATTACCACCAAGTATCATCAAGATTGGGTGAAAAAATATTTGCTGGTGTTTCGGAAACTCGTTATTTCTTAGAAGCTTGGCAACCCCTCTCAATGAATGTGCTTTTCCAAAGTCTGTGCATAGGGCTACTTGAAGAGGAAACAAACCATAGAGACAAAACTGAGAACTCCTTTATTTTGTCAAGTTTCAAAGAGCTACTACAAACCATGTTATATTTAGAGTTCCAATGTCATCTATCTATATAGTAGAGAACAGAGTGAAACCAAAAATAAAAACTGCAAGTGTAAACGAACGCTTCCACCAAGAAGAAAAAAATTTGGTGAGCCAAGTGGGATTAGTTTCCTTGTCATTACGACGACGTACCATCAAGATTGGGTGAAAAAATATTTGCTGGTATTTCGGAAACTCCTAATTTATTGGAGATTGGCAACCCCTTTTAATTAAAATGCTTTTCCACAGTCTCTGCTTAGGGCTACTTGAAGAAAAAACAAATCATAGAGAAAAAACTGAGATCTACTTTTTTTGTCAAGTTTCAAAGAGCTACTGCAAACCATGTTGGATTTAGAGTTCCAAATTCATCTATCTATATAGGAGAGAACAGAGGGAGACCTAAATATAAAAACGATTACTGTAGACGAACGCTTCAACCTAGAAGAACAAAATTTGGTGAGTCAAGTGGGATTTTTGTACCGATCATTACCACCACGTATCATCAAGATTGGGTGAAAAAATATTAGCTGGTATTTCGGAAACCCGTAATTTCTTGGAAGCTTGGCAACCCCTTTAAATGAAAGTGCATTTCCACAGTTTCTGCTTAGGGCTACTTGAAGAGGAAACAAATAATAGAGACAAAATTTTGAATTCCTTTATTTTGTCAAGTTTCAAAGAGCTACTACAAACCATGTTGGATTTAGAGTTCCAAATTCATCTATCTATATAGGAGAGAACAGAGGGACACCTAAAAATATAAACTTCTACTGTAAAAGAACGCTTCAACCTAGAAGAACAAAATTTGGTGAGTCAAGTGGGACTTGCGTACCGATCATTACCACCAAGTATCATCAAGATTGGGTGAAAAAATATCTGCGGGTATTTCGGGAACTCGTTATTTTTTGAAGCTTGGCAACCCCTCTCAATGAAAGTGCTTTTCCACAGTCTGTGCCTAGGGCTACTTGAAGAGGAAACAACCATAGAGACAAAACTGAGAAGTCCTTTATTTTGTCAAGTTTCAAAGAGATACTACAAACCATGTTGGATTTAGAGTTCCAAATTCATCTATCCATATAGGAGAGAACAGAGTGAAATCAAAAATAAAAAACTTCAATTGTAAAAGAACGCTTCCACCTAGAAGAACAAAATTTGGTGACCCAAGTGGGATTTGTGTACATGTCATTACTTCCACGTATCATCAAGATTGGGTGAAAAAATATTTGCTGGCATTTCGGAAACTTGTTATTTGTTGGAAGCTTGGCAACCCCTTTCAATGAAAGTGCTTTTCCTCCGTCTCTGCTTAGGGCTGCTTGAAGAAAAAACAAACCATAGAGACAAAACTGAGAACTACTTTTTTTGTCAAGTCTCAAAGAGCTACTACAAACCATGTTGGATTTAGAGTTCCAAATTCATCTATCTATATAGGAGATAAGAGAGTGAAACCTAAAAATATAAACTGCTACTATAAAAGAACGCTTCAACCTAGAAGAACAAAATTTGGTGAGTCAAGTGGGATTTGTGTACCCATCATTACCACCATGTATCATCAAGTTTGGGTGAAAAAATATTTGCTGGTATTTCGGAAAATCGTTATTTGTTGGAAGCTTGGCAACCCCTTTCAATTAAAGTGCTTTTCAAAAGTCTCTGCTTAGGTCTACTTGAAGAGGAAACAAACCATAGAGACAAAACTGAGAACTCCTTTATTTTGTCATGTTTCAAAGAGCGACTACAAACCAAGTTGGATTTAGAGTTCCAAATTCATCTATCATTATATAGGAGAGAACAGAGGGAAACCTAAATATAAAAATGACTACGGTAGACGAACGCTTCAACCTAGAAGAACATAATTTGGTAAGCCAAGGGGGATTTGTGTACTGATCATTACCACCAAGTATCATCAAGATTGGGTGAAAAAATATTTGCTGGTATTTCGGAAACTCGTTATTTTTTAGAAGCTTGGAAACCCCTCTCAATGAAACTGCTATTCCAAGTCTGTGCCTAGGGCTACTTGAAGAGGAAACAACCATAGAGACAAAACTGTGAACTCCTTTATTTTGTCAAGTTTCAAAGAGCTACTAAAAACCATGTTGGATTTAGAGATCCAAATTCATCTATCTAAATAGGAGAGAACAGAGGGAAACCTAAAAATATAAACTGCTACTGTAAACGAATGCTTCAACCTAGAAGAACAAAATTTGGTGGGCCAAGTGGGTTTTGTGTCCTCGTCATTACGACCACGTATCATCCAGATTGGGTGAAAAAATATTTGCTGGTATTTCGGAAATTCATTATTTCTTAGAAGCATGGCAACCAATCTCAATGAATGTGCTTTTCCAAAGTCTGTGCCTAGGGCTACTTGAAGAGGAAACAAACCATAGAGACAAAACTTAGAACTCCTTTATTTTGTCAAGTTTCAAAGAGCTACTACAAACCATGTTGGATTTAGAGTTCAAATTTCATCAATCTATATAGTAGAGAACAGAGTGAAACCAAAAATAAAAACTGCTAGTGTAAACAAACGCTTCCACCTAGAAGAACAAAATTTGGTGAGCCAAGTGGGATTTCTGTACCTGTCATTAAGACCATGTATCATCAAGATTGGGTGAAAAAATATTTGCTGGTATTTCAGAAACTAGTAATTTATTGGAAGCTTGGCAACCCCTTATAATGAAATTGCTTTTCCACAGTCTCTGCTTAGGGCTACTTGAATAAAAAACAAACCGTAGAGACAAAACTGAGATCTACTTTTTTTTTTTGTCAAGTTTCAAAAAGCTACTGCAATCCATGGTGGATTTAGAGTTCCAAATTGATCTATCTATATAGGAGAGAACAGAGGGAAACCTAAATATAAAAACGAATACTGTAGACGAACGCTTCAACCTAGAAGAACAAAATTTGGTGAGCCAAGTGGGATTTGTGTACTGATCATTACCACCAAGTATCATCAAGATTGGGTGAAAAAATATTTGCTGGTATTTCTGAAACTCGTTATTTCTTAGAAGCTTGACAACCCCTCTCAATGAAAGTGTTTTTCCACAGTCTGTACCTAGGTCTACTTGAAGAGGAAACAACCATAGAGACAAAACTGAGAACTCCTTTATTTTGTCAAGTTTCACAGGGCTACTACAAACCATGTTGGAGATAGAGTTCCAAACATCTATCTATATAGGAGAGAACAGAGGGAAACCTAAAAATATAAACTGCTACTGTAAAAGAATGCTTCAACCTAGAAGAACAAAATATGGTGGGAAAAGTGGGATTTGTGTCCTTGTCATTACGACCACGTATCATCCAGATTGGGTGAAAAAATATTTGCTGGTATTTCGGAAACTCGTAATTTCTTGGAAGCTTGGCAACCCCTTTCAATGAAAGTGCATTTCCACAGTCTCTGCTTAGGGCTACTTGAAGAGGAAACAAATTATAGAGACAAACCTGAGAACTCCTTTATTATGTCAAGTTTCAAAGAGCTACTACAAACCTTGTTGGATTTAGAGTTCCAAATTCATCTATCTACATAGGAGAGAACAGAGTGAAACCTAAACATAAAAACTGCTGCTGTAGAGGAACACTTCAACCTAGAAGAACAAAATTTGGTGAGCCAAGTGGGATTTGTGTACTGATCATTACCACCAAGTATCATCAAGACTGGGTGAAAAAATATTTGCTGGTATTTCGGAAACTCGTTATTTCTTAGAAGCTGGGCAACCCCTCTCAATGAAAGTGCTTTTCCACAGTCTGTGCCTAGGGCTACTTGAAGAGGAAACAACCATAGAGACAAAACTGAGAAGTCCTTTATTTTGTCAAGTTTCAAAGAGATACTACAAACCATGTTGGATTTAGAGTTCCAAATTCATCTATCTATATAGGAGAGAAAAGAGGGAAACCTAAATATAAAATCGCCTACTGTAGACGAACGCATCAACCTAGAAGAACAAAATTTGGTGAGCCAAGTGGGATTTGTGTACTGATCATTACCACCAAGTATCATCAAGATTCGGTGAAAAAATATCTGCTGGTATTTCAGAAACTCATTATTTCTTAGAAGCTTTGCAACCCCTCTTAATGAAAGTGCTTTTCCAAACTCTGTGCCTAGGGCTACTTGAAGAGGAAACGAACCATAGAGACAAAACTGAGAACTCCTGTATTTTGTCAAGGTTCAAAGATCTACTACAAACCATGTGGGATTTAGAATTCCAAATTCATCTATCTATATAGGAGAGAACAGAGTGAAACCTAAAAATATAAACTGCTACTGTAAAAGAACGCTTCAACCTAGAAGAACAAAATTTGGTGAGTCAAGTGGGATTCGTGTACCCATCATTACCACCAAGTATCATCAAGTTTGGGTGAAAAAATATTTGCTGGTATTTCGGAAACTCGTTATTTGTTGGAACCTTGGCAACCCCTTTCAATTAAACTGCTTTTCCACAGTCTCTGCTTAGGGCTACTTGAAGAGGAAACGAACCATAGAGACAAAACTGGGAACTCCTTTATTTTGTCAAGTTTCAAAGAGCGACTACAAACCAAGTTGGATTTAGAGTTCCAAATTAATGTATCTATATAGGAGAGAACAGAGGGAAACCTAAATATAAAAACGACTAGTGTAGACGAACGCTTCAACCTAGGATAACAAAGTTTGGTGACCAAGTGGGTTTTTTGTACTGATCATTACCACCACGTATCATCAAGATTGGGTGAAAAAATATTTCCTGGTATTTCGGAAACTCGTAATTTCTTGGAATCTTGGCAACCCCTTTCAATGAAAGTGCTTTTCCACAGTTTCTGGTTAGGGCTAGTTGAAGAGGAAACAAACCATAGAAACAAATCTGAGAACTACTTTTTTTTTGTCAAGTTTCAAAGAGCTACTACAAACCATGTTGGATTTAGAGTTCCAAATTCATCTATCTGTATAGGAGAGAACAGAGGGACACCTAAAAATATAAACTTCTACTGTAAAAGAACGCTTCAACCTAGAAGAACAAAATTTGGTGAGTCAAGTGGGACTTGCGTACCGATCATTACCACCAAGTATCATCAAGATTGGGTGAAAAAATATCTGCGGGTATTTCGGGAACTCGTTATTTTTTGAAGCTTGGCAACCCCTCTCAATGAAAGTGCTTTTCCACAGTCTGTGCCTAGGGCTACTTGAAGAGGAAACAACCATAGAGACAAAACTGAGAAGTCCTTTATTTTGTCAAGTTTCAAAGAGATACTACAAACCATGTTGGATTTAGAGTTCCAAATTCATCTATCCATATAGGAGAGAACAGAGTGAAATCAAAAATAAAAAACTTCAATTGTAAAAGAACGCTTCCACCTAGAAGAACAAAATTTGGTGACCCAAGTGGGATTTGTGTACATGTCATTACTTCCACGTATCATCAAGATTGGGTGAAAAAATATTTGCTGGCATTTCGGAAACTTTTTATTTGTTGGAAGCTTGGCAACCCCTTTCAATGAAAGTGCTTTTCCTCCGTCTCTGCTTAGGGCTGCTTGAAGAAAAAACAAACCATAGAGACAAAACTGAGAACTACTTTTTTTGTCAAGTCTCAAAGAGCTACTACAAACCATGTTGGATTTAGAGTTCCAAATTCATCTATCTATATAGGAGATAAGAGAGTGAAACCTAAAAATATAAACTGCTACTATAAAAGAACGCTTCAACCTAGAAGAACAAAATTTGGTGAGTCAAGTGGGATTTGTGTACCCATCATTACCACCATGTATCATCAAGTTTGGGTGAAAAAATATTTGCTGGTATTTCGGAAAATCGTTATTTGTTGGAAGCTTGGCAACCCCTTTCAATTAAAGTGCTTTTCAAAAGTCTCTGCTTAGGTCTACTTGAAGAGGAAACAAACCATTGAGACAAAACTGAGAACTCCTTTATTTTGTCATGTTTCAAAGAGCGACTACAAACCAAGTTGGATTTAGAGTTCCAAATTCATCTATCATTATATAGGAGAGAACAGAGGGAAACCTAAATATAAAAATGACTACGGTAGACGAACGCTTCAACCTAGAAGAACATAATTTGGTAAGCCAAGGGGGATTTGTGTACTGATCATTACCACCAAGTATCATCAAGATTGGGTGAAAAAATATTTGCTGGTATTTCGGAAACTCGTTATTTTTTAGAAGCTTGGAAACCCCTCTCAATGAAACTGCTATTCCAAGTCTGTGCCTAGGGCTACTTGAAGAGGAAACAACCATAGAGACAAAACTGTGAACTCCTTTATTTTGTCCAGTTTCAAAGAGCTACTAAAAACCATGTTGGATTTAGAGATCCAAATTCATCTATCTAAATAGGAGAGAACAGAGGGAAACCTAAAAATATAAACTGCTACTGTAAACGAATGCTTCAACCTAGAAGAACAAAATTTGGTGGGCCAAGTGGGTTTTGTGTCCTCGTCATTACGACCACGTATCATCCAGATTGGGTGAAAAAATATTTGCTGGTATTTCGGAAATTCATTATTTCTTAGAAGCATGGCAACCAATCTCAATGAATGTGCTTTTCCAAAGTCTGTGCCTAGGGCTACTTGAAGAGGAAACAAACCATAGAGACAAAACTTAGAACTCCTTTATTTTGTCAAGTTTCAAAGAGCTACTACAAACCATGTTGGATTTAGAGTTCAAATTTCATCAATCTATATAGTAGAGAACAGAGTGAAACCAAAAATAAAAACTGCTAGTGTAAACAAACGCTTCCACCTAGAAGAACAAAATTTGGTGAGCCAAGTGGGATTTCTGTACCTGTCATTAAGACCATGTATCATCAAGATTGGGTGAAAAAATATTTGCTGGTATTTCAGAAACTAGTAATTTATTGGAAGCTTGGCAACCCCTTATAATGAAATTGCTTTTCCACAGTCTCTGCTTAGGGCTACTTGAATAAAAAACAAACCGTAGAGACAAAACTGAGATCTACTTTTTTTTTGTCAAGTTTCAAAAAGCTACTGCAATCCATGTTGGATTTAGAGTTCCAAATTGATCTATCTATATAGGAGAGAACAGAGGGAAACCTAAATATAAAAACGAATACTGTAGACGAACGCTTCAACCTAGAAGAACAAAATTTGGTGAGCCAAGTGGGATTTGTGTACTGATCATTACCACCAAGTATCATCAAGATTGGGTGAAAAAATATTTGCTGGTATTTCTGAAACTCGTTATTTCTTAGAAGCTTGACAACCCCTCTCAATGAAAGTGTTTTTCCACAGTCTGTACCTAGGTCTACTTGAAGAGGAAACAACCATAGAGACAAAACTGAGAACTCCTTTATTTTGTCAAGTTTCACAGGGCTACTACAAACCATGTTGGAGATAGAGTTCCAAATTCATCTATCTATATAGGAGAGAACAGAGGGAAACCTAAAAATATAAACTGCTACTGTAAAAGAATGCTTCAACCTAGAAGAACAAAATATGGTGGGAAAAGTGGGATTTGTGTCCTTGTCATTACGACCACGTATCATCCAGATTGGGTGAAAAAATATTTGCTGGTATTTCGGAAACTCGTAATTTCTTGGAAGCTTGGCAACCCCTTTCAATGAAAGTGCATTTCCACAGTCTCTGCTTAGGGCTACTTGAAGAGGAAACAAATTATAGAGACAAACCTGAGAACTCCTTTATTATGTCAAGTTTCAAAGAGCTACTACAAACCTTGTTGGATTTAGAGTTCCAAATTCATCTATCTACATAGGAGAGAACAGAGTGAAACCTAAACATAAAAACTGCTGCTGTAGAGGAACACTTCAACCTAGAAGAACAAAATTTGGTGAGCCAAGTGGGATTTGTGTACTGATCATTACCACCAAGTATCATCAAGACTGGGTGAAAAAATATTTGCTGGTATTTCGGAAACTCGTTATTTCTTAGAAGCTGGGCAACCCCTCTCAATGAAAGTGCTTTTCCACAGTCTGTGCCTAGGGCTACTTGAAGAGGAAACAACCATAGAGACAAAACTGAGAAGTCCTTTATTTTGTCAAGTTTCAAAGAGATACTACAAACCATGTTGGATTTAGAGTTCCAAATTCATCTATCTATATAGGAGAGAAAAGAGGGAAACCTAAATATAAAATCGCCTACTGTAGACGAACGCATCAACCTAGAAGAACAAAATTTGGTGAGCCAAGTGGGATTTGTGTACTGATCATTACCACCAAGTATCATCAAGATTCGGTGAAAAAATATCTGCTGGTATTTCAGAAACTCATTATTTCTTAGAAGCTTTGCAACCCCTCTTAATGAAAGTGCTTTTCCAAACTCTGTGCCTAGGGCTACTTGAAGAGGAAACGAACCATAGAGACAAAACTGAGAACTCCTGTATTTTGTCAAGGTTCAAAGATCTACTACAAACCATGTGGGATTTAGAATTCCAAATTCATCTATCTATATAGGAGAGAACAGAGTGAAACCTAAAAATATAAACTGCTACTGTAAAAGAACGCTTCAACCTAGAAGAACAAAATTTGGTGAGTCAAGTGGGATTCGTGTACCCATCATTACCACCAAGTATCATCAAGTTTGGGTGAAAAAATATTTGCTGGTATTTCGGAAACTCGTTATTTGTTGGAACCTTGGCAACCCCTTTCAATTAAACTGCTTTTCCACAGTCTCTGCTTAGGGCTACTTGAAGAGGAAACGAACCATAGAGACAAAACTGGGAACTCCTTTATTTTGTCAAGTTTCAAAGAGCGACTACAAACCAAGTTGGATTTAGAGTTCCAAATTCATGTATCTATATAGGAGAGAACAGAGGGAAACCTAAATATAAAAACGACTAGTGTAGACGAACGCTTCAACCTAGGAGAACAAAGTTTGGTGACCAAGTGGGTTTTTTGTACTGATCATTACCACCACGTATCATCAAGATTGGGTGAAAAAATATTTGCTGGTATTTCGGAAACTCGTAATTTCTTGGAATCTTGGCAACCCCTTTCAATGAAAGTGCTTTTCCACAGTTTCTGGTTAGGGCTAGTTGAAGAGGAAACAAACCATAGAAACAAATCTGAGAACTACTTTTTTTTTGTCAAGTTTCAAAGAGCTACTACAAACCATGTTGGATTTAGAGTTCCAAATTCATCTATCTATATAGGAGAGAACAGAGTGAAACCTAAAAATATTAACTGCTACTGTAAAAGAACGCTACAACCTAGAAGAACAAAATTTGGTGAGCCAAGTGGGATTTTTGTACCTATCATTACCACCAAGTATCATCAAGATTGGGTGAAAAAATATTTGCTGGTATTTCGGAAACTCGTAATTTCTTGGAAGCTTGGCAACCCCTTTTAATTAAAGTGCTTTTCCACAGTCTCTGCTTAGGGCTCCTTGATGAAAAAACAAACTATAGAGACAAAACTGAGAACTACATTTTTGTCAAGTTTCAAAGATCTACTACAAACCATGTTGGATTTAGAGTTCCAAATTCATCTATCTATATAGGAGAGAACAGAGGGAGACCTAAATATAAAAACGACTACTGTAGACGAACGCTTCAACCTAGAATAACAGAATTTGGTGAGCCAAGTGGGATTTGTGTCCCGATCATTACCACCAAGTATCATCAAAATTTTGTGAAAAAATATTTGCTGGTATTTCGGAAACTCGTTATTTCTTAGAAGCTTGGCAACCACTCTCAATGAAACTGCTTTTCCACAGTCTGTGCCTTGGGCTACTTGAAGAGGAAACAAACCATAGAGACAAAACTGAGAACTACTTTATTTTGTCAAGTTTCAAAGAGCTACTACTAACCATGTTGGATTTAGAGTTCCAAATTCATCTATCTATATAGGAGAGAACAGAGTGAAACCTAAAAATATAAACTGCTATTGTAAACGAACGCTTCAACCTGGAAGAACAAAATTTGGTGAGTCAAGTGGGATTTGTGTACTTGTCATTACCACCAAGTATCATCAAGATTCGGTGAAAACATATATGCTGGTATTTCGGAAACTCGTAATTTCTTGGAAGCTTGGCAACCCCTTTCAATGAAAGTGCTTTTCCAAAGTCTCTGCTTAGGCTACTTGAAGAGGAAACAAATTACAGGTACAAAGCTGAGAACTCTTTATTTTGTCAAGTTTCAAAGAGCTACTAGAAACCATGTTGGATTTAGAGTTCCAAATTCATCTATCTATATACGAGAGAACAGAGTGAAACCTAAAAATAAAAACTGCTACTTGAAACAAACGCTTCAACCTAGAAGAACAAAATTTGGTGAGCCATGTGGTATTTGTGTACTTGTCATTACCATCACGTATCATCAAATTGGGTGATAAAATATTTGCTGGTATTTCGGAAACTCGTTATTTCTTGGAAGCTTGGCAACCTCTTTCAATGAAAGTGCTTTTCCACTGTCTCTTCTTCGGGCTCCTTGAAGAGTAAACAAATTATAGAGAACAAACTGAGAACTCCTTTATTTTGTCAAGTTTCAAAGAGCTACTACAAACCATGTTGGATTTTGAGTTCCAAATTCATCTATCTACATAGTAGAGAACAGAGTGAAACCTAAGAATAGAAACTGCTACTGTAGAGGAACGTGTCAACCTAGAGGAAGAAAATTTGGTTAGACAAGTGAGATTCCTGTACCTATCATTACCACCAAGTATCATCAAGATTGGGTGAAAAAATATTTGCTGGTATTTCGGAAACTCGTTATTTCTTCGAAGTTTGGCAACCCCTCTCAATGAAAGTGCTTTTCAACAGTCTGTGCCTAGGGCTACTTGAAGGGGAAACAAACCATAAAGACAAACCTGAGAACTCCTTTTTTTTGTCAAGTTTCAAAAAGCTACTACAAACCATATTGGATTTAGAGTTCCAAATTCATCTATCTATATAGGAGAGAACAGAGGAAAACCTAAAAATAAAAACTGCTAAAGTAAATGAACGCTTCAACCTAGAAGAACAAAATTTGGTGAGCCAAGTGGGATTTGTGTACTTGTCATTACCACCACGTACCATCAAGATTTGGTGAAAAAATATTTGCTGGTATTTCGGAAACTCGTTATTTATAGAAGTTTGGCAACTCCTCTCAATGAAAGTGCTTTTTCACAGTCTGTGCCTAGAGCTACTTGAAGAAGAAACAAACCATAAAGACAAAACTGAGAACTCCTTTTTTTTGTCAAGTTTCAAAAAGCTACTACAAACCATATTGGATTTAGAGTTCCAAATTCATCTATCTATATAGGAGAGAACAGAGGAAAACCTAAAAATAAAAACTGCTACAGTAAATGAACGCTTCAACCTAGAAGAACAAAATTTGGTGAGCCATGTGGGATTTGTGTACCGATCATTACCACCACGTATCAACAAGATTGGGTGAAAAAATATTTGCTGGTATTTCGGAAAATCGTAATTTCTTGGAAGCTTCGCAACCCCTTTCAATGAAAGTGCTTTTCCACAGTCTCTGCTTAGGGCTACTTGAAGAGGAAACAAATCATAGAGACAAAACTGAGAACTACTTTTTTTTGACAAGTTTCAAAGAGCTAGTACAAACCATGTTGGATTTAGAGTTCCAAATTCATCTATCTATATAGGAGAGAACACTGGGAAACCTAAAAATATAAACTGCTACTGTATTCGAATGCTTCAACCTAGAAGAACAAAATTTGGTGAGTCAAGTGGGATTTGTGTACCGATCATTACCACTAAGTATCATCAAGATTGGGTGAAAAAATATTTGCTGTTATTTCGGAAACTTGTTATTTCTTGGAAGCTTGGCAACCCGATTTAATGAAAGTGCTTTTCCACAGTCTGTGCCTAGGGCTACTTTAAGAGGAAACAAACCACAGAGACAAAAGTGAGAACTGCTTTATATAGTCATGTTTCAAAGAGCTACTACAAACCATGTTGAATTTAGAGTTCCAAATTCATCTATCTATATACGAGAGAACAGAGTGAAACCTAAAAATAAAAACTGCTACTGTAAATGAAAGCTTCAACCTGGAAGAACAAAATTTGGTGAGCCAAGAGGGATTTGTGTACTTGTCATTACCACCAATTATCATAAAGATTGGATAAAAAAATATTTGCTGGTATTTCGGAAACTCGTTATTTCTTGGAAGCTTGGCAACCTCTTTCAATGAAAGTGCTTTTCCACTGTCTCTTCTTCGGGCTCCTTGAAGAGTAAACAAATTATAGAGAACAAACTGAGAACTCCTTTATTTTGTCAAGTTTCAAAGAGCTACTACAAACCATGTTGGATTTTGAGTTCCAAATTCATCTATCTACATAGTAGAGAACAGAGTGAAACCTAAGAATAGAAACTGCTACTGTAGACGAACGTGTCAACCTAGAGAAAGAAAATTTGGTTAGCCAAGTGAGATTCCTGTACCGATCATTACCACCAAGTATCATCAAGATTGGGTGAAAAAATATTTGCTGGTATTTCGGAAACTCGTTATTTCTTCGAAGTTTGGCAACCCCTCTCAATGAAAGTGCTTTTCAACAGTCTGTGCCTAGGGCTACTTGAAGGGGAAACAAACCATAAAGACAAAACTGGGAACTCCTTTTTTTGTCAAGTTCCAAAAAGCTACTACAAACCATATTGGATTTAGAGTTCCAAATTCATCTCTCTATATAGGAGAGAACAGAGGAAAACCTAAAAATAAAAACTGCTACAGTAAATGAACGCTTCAACCTAGAAGAACAAAATTTGGTGAGCCAAGTGGGATTTGTGTACTTGTCATTACCACCACGTACCATCAAGATTTGGTGAAAAAATATTTGCTGGTATTTCGGAAACTCGTTATTTATAGAAGTTTGGCAACTCTTCTCAATGAAAGTGCTTTTCCACAGTCTGTGCCTAGAGCTACTTGAAGGGGAAACAAACCATAAAGACAAAACTGAGAACTCCTTTTTTTTGTCAAGTTTCAAAAAGCTACTACAAACCATATTGGATTTAGAGTTCCAAATTCATCTATCTATATAGGAGAGAACAGAGGAAAACCTAAAAATAAAAACTGCTACAGTAAATGAACGCTTCAACCTAGAAGAACAAAATTTGGTGAGCCATGTGGGATTTGTGTACCGATCATTACCACCACGTATCAACAAGATTGGGTGAAAAAATATTTGCTGGTATTTCGGAAAATCGTAATTTCTTGGAAGCTTCGCAACCCCTTTCAATGAAAGTGCTTTTCCACAGTCTCTGCTTAGGGCTACTTGAAGAGGAAACAAATCATAGAGACAAAACTGAGAACTACTTTTTTTTGTCAAGTTTCAAAGAGCTAGTACAAACCATGTTGGATTTAGAGTTCCAAATTCATCTATCTATATAGGAGAGAAAAACTGGGAAAGCTAAAAATATAAACTGCTACTGTATTCGAACGCTTCAACCTAGAAGAACAAAATTTGGTGAGTCAAGTGGGATTTGTGTACCGATCATTACCACTAAGTATCATCAAGATTGGGTGAAAAAATATTTGCTGTTATTTCGGAAACTTGTTATTTCTTGGAAGCTTGGCAACCCGATTTAATGAAAGTGCTTTTCCACAGTCTGTGCCTAGGGCTACTTTAAGAGGAAACAAACCACAGAGACAAAAGTGAGAACTGCTTTATATAGTCATGTTTCAAAGAGCTACTACAAACCATGTTGAATTTAGAGTTCCAAATTCATCTATCTATATACGAGAGAACAGAGTGAAACCTAAAAATAAAAACTGCTACTGTAAATGAAAGCTTCAACCTGGAAGAACAAAATTTGGTGAGCCAAGAGGGATTTGTGTACTTGTCATTACCACCAATTATCATAAAGATTGGGTAAAAAAATATTTGCTGGTATTTCGGAAACTCGTAATTTCTTAGAAGCTTGGCAACCCCTTTAAATGAAAGTGCTTTTCCACACTCTCTGCTTATGGCTACTTGAAGAGGAAACAAATCATAGAGACAAAAGTGAGAACTCCGTTATTTTGTCAAGTTTCGAAGAGCTACTACAAACCATGATGGATTTAGAGATTCAAAATCATCTATCTATATAGGATTGAACAGAGTGAAACCTAAAAATAAAAACTGCTACTGTAAGTGAAAGCTTCAACCTCGAAGAGCAAAATTGGGTGAGCCAAGTGGGATTTGTGTACCGATCATTACCACAAAGTATCATCAAGATTGGGTGAAAAAATATTTGCTGGTGTTTCGGAAAATCGTAATTTCTTGGAAGCTTGGCAACCCCTTTCAATGAAAGTTCATTTCCACACTCTGTGCCTAGGGCTACTTGAAGAGGAAACAAACCATAGAGACAATACTGAGAACTCCTGTATTCTGTCATGTTTCAAAGAGCTACTACAAACCATGTTGTATTTAGAGTTCCAAATTCATCTATCTATATAAGAGAGAACAGAGTGAAACCTAAAAATAAAAACTGATATTGTAAACGAACGCTTCAACCAAGAAGAACAAAATTTGTTGAGCCAAGTGGGATTTGTGTACTTGTCATTACCACCACGTACCATCAAAATTTGATGAAAAAATATTTGCTGGTATTTCGGAAACTCGTTATTTATAGAAGCTTGGCAACTCCTCTCAATGAAAGTGCTTTTCCACAGTCTGTGCCTTGAGCTACTTGAAGGGGAAACAAACCATAAAGACAAAACTGAGAACTCCTTTTTTTTTCAAGTTTCAAAAAGCTACTACAAACCATATTGGATTTAGAGTTCCAAATTCATCTATCTCTATAGGAGAGAACAGAGGAAAACCTAAAAATAAAAACTGCTACAGTAAATGAACGCTTCAACCTAGAAGAACAAAATATGGTGAGCCAAGTGGGATTTGTGAACCGATCATTACCACCACGTATCAACAAGATTGGGTGAAAAAATATTTGCTGGTATTTCGGAAAATCGTAATTTCTTGGAAGCTTCGCAACCCCTTTCAATGAAAGTGCTTTTCCACAGTCTCTGCTTAGGGCTACTTGAAGAGGAAACAAATCATAGAGACAAAACTGAGAACTACTTTTTTTTGTCAAGTTTCAAAGAGCTAGAACAAACCATGTTGGATTTAGAGTTCCAAATTCATCTATCTATATAGGAGAGAACAGAGGGAAACCTAAAAATATAAACTGCAACTGTATTCGAACGCTTCAACCTAGAAGAACAAAATTTGGTGAGTCAAGTGGGATTTGTGTACCGATCATTACCACTAAGTATCATCACGATTGGGTGAAAAAATATTTGCTGGTGTTTCGGAAACTCGTTATATCTTGGAAGCTTGGCAACCCCTTTCAATGAAAGTTCAAATCCACAGTCTGTGCCTAGGGCTACTTGAAGAGGAAACAAAGCATAGAGACAATACTGAGAACTCCTGTATTTTGTCAAGTTTCTAAGAGCTACTTCAAACCATGTTGTATTTAGAGTTCCAAATTCATCAATCTATATAAGAGAGAACAGAGTGAAACCTAAATATAAAAACTGCTACTGTAGACGAACGCATAAACCTAGAAGAACAAAATTTGTTGAGCCAAGTGCGATTTGTGGACTTATTATTACCACCAAGTATCATCAAGATTGGGTGAAAAAATATTTGCTGGCATTTCGGAAACTCGTGATTTTGTAGAAGCTTGGCAACCCCTCTCAATGAAAGTGCTTTTCCACAGTCTGTTTATAGGGTTACTTGAAGAGGAAACAAACCATAGAGACAAAACTGAGAAATCCTTTATTTTGTCAAGTTTCAAAGAGCTACTACAAACCATGTTGGATTTAGAGTTCCAAATTCATCTATCTATATGGAAGAGAAGAGGGTGAAATCTAAATATTAAAACTGCTGCTGTAGACAAACGCTTCAACCTAGAAGAACAAAATTTGGTGAGCCAAGTGGGATTTGTGTACCGATCATTACCACCACGTATCATCAAGATTGGGTGAAAAAAAATTTGCTGGTATTTCGGAAACTCGTTATTTCTTGGAAGCTTGGCAACCCCTTTCAATGAAAATGCATTTCCATAGTCTGTGCTTAGGGCTACATGAAGAGGAAACAAACCATTGAGACAAAACTGAGAACTACTTTATTTTGTCAAGTTTCAAAGAGCAACTACAAAACATGTTGGATTTAGCGTACCAAATTCATCTATGTATATAGGAGAGAACAGTGGAAAACCTAAATATAAAAACTGCTATGTAGACGAACGCTTCATCCTAAAAGAACACAATTTGGTGTGCCAAGTGGGATTTGTGTACTGATCATTACCACCACGTTTCTTCAAGATTGGGTAAAAAATATTTGCTGGTATTTCGGAAACTCGTTATTTCTTAGAAGCTTGGCAACCCCTCTCAATCAAAGTGCTTTTCCACAGTCGGTGCCTAGGGCTACTTGAAGAGGAAACAAACAATAGAGACAAAACTGAGAACTACTTTATTTTGTCAAGTTTCAAAAAGCTACTATAAACCATGTTGGACTTACAATTTCAAATTCATCTATCTATATAGGAGAGAACAGAGGAAAACCCAAATATAAAAACTGCTACTGTAGACAAACGCTTCAACATAGAAGAACAAAATTTGG